>NC_135168.1:6689630-6797130 GCF_041146795.1 Maylandia zebra | reverse complement strand
GCACTTTCTACCATCTGCAAACGCCACGGTGTTCGTGTCGTCATGAAAGACATGAACATCGAGCGTAAAAACAAAGGAGACTGCTACCGGCTTTTTATCTGCCGATCGCCGTGCTACGGTTGCAAGAAAAAGAAGCAGAAATGACGTTCTCTACGCGTTGAGACGTTCCCCGTCCGTCGGCTAAACGCTTGATTGAAACTTCAATGCGACAGTGACACCAAGTAGAATTATAAATGTCACATAGCCCCAAACATGTCTTTTTCAAAGCCTGCGGTGAAGAGAAAGGTTGGTGATGAGCACCGACAATTTCAGGAAAAGTGGGAAATGCAATATTTCTTTGTTGAGCACAGGGGCACCCCGACCTGTCTTATTTGCACAGAGAAAGTTGCGCTGCACAAGGAATACAATTTGAAACGTCATTACACAACTAGACATGCTGAGCTGGATGCAAAATACCAGGGAGACGAGAGAGCGAACCGGGTTGCCAGTCTTAAAACAGATCTACTGAGGCAGCAAGATTTCTCCAAGAAAGCAACCAAAGAGAATAATGCAGCAGTCGGAGCCACGTGGTTAGTGAGATGATTGCTAAAGCAGGGAAGCCATTCACAGAAGGTGCATTTGTCTAAAAGTGCATATTGCAGGCTGCAAATATAGTCTGTCCGGGAAAGAAAGGTCAGTTTAGCAACATCAGCCTTTCTGCCAACACCGCAGCAGATCGCATTTCTGACCTGTCAAGTGACATTTATGACCAACTGTGTGAGAAAGCCAAATGTTTCAGTGTATACTCAGTCGCTCTTGATGAGACCACAGACATCACCGACACTGCCCAGCTCCCAATGTATGTCCGTGGTGTTGATGACAGTTTTGAAGTGATGGAGGAGCTGCTCACAGTAATTCCAATGCATGGCCAGACCACCGCTCAGCAGATATTTACAAGCTGTGTGATGCCATTGAGAATGTTGGTTTGCCATGGAAGAGGTTTGTTGGAATAACAACAGATGGAGCGCCATCAATGACAGGGAGGAAACATGGACTGGTGGCACAAAACAAACTGGAAGAGGAAGGCGTGGAGGAGGCCATTGCTCTGCACTGCATCATCCATCAGCAGGTCCTTTGCAGCAAATGCCTGAAGTTTGACAATGTGATGTCTATTGTTGTGAAATGCATCAACCAAATCAGATCCAGGGGCTTAAAGCACCGAAGGTTCTGAGCTTTTTTAGAGGAAATGGAGTCAGAATATGGGGATGTGCTCGACTTCACTGAGGTACGTTGGCTCAGCAGGGGAAATGTATTAAAGAGACTTTTTGAGTTGAGAGCAGAAGTGAAGCCTTCATGGAGAAGGATGGAGTTAGTGTTCCTGTGCTAACTGATCCCAAATGGCTCATGGACTCAGCTTTTCTTGTTGATATGACACATGAGCTTAATGTACTGAACAAGACGTTACAAGGCCAGGGGCAACTTGTCAGTGCTGCCTATGACAACGTGAGAGCATTCTCCACAAAACTGGCGCTCTGGAAAGCTCAGCTCTCTCAGACAAACCTTTGCCATTTCCCAGCATGCAAGGCACTCGTGGATGCAGGCACACCATTCAGTGCTGACGAGTATGTTGATGTCATTTTGAGGCTACAGGAGGAATTTGATCACAGATTTGCTGACTTCAAGACACACAGAGCCACCTTTCACATTTTTGCGGACCCCTTCTCCTTTGATGTGCAAGATGCCCCTTCTGTGCTTCAAATGGAGCTCATTGAGCTGCAGTGCAACTCTGAACTCAAAGCAAAGTTCAGGGAGGTGAGTGGAAAAGCAGACAAGCTTGGACAATTTTTGAGAGGATTGAGCCCTAGTTTCCCTCGGCTTTCCCGAATGTTCAAGCGGACCATGTGCCTTTTTGGTAGCACATACTTGTGCCAAAAGCTCTTCTCCACTTTGAACTTCAATAAGTCCAAGTACAGGTCCAGACTTACGGATGATCATCTTCAAGACATACTGAGGGTCGCAACTGCTTCCTCCCTCAGGCCAAATCTGGCTCGGCTATGCGAGAGGAAACGCTGCCAGGTCTCTAGCAGCAAGGAGTAGGCAAGAGAAGCCATGTTCAGAAGACAGTTCATTTTCTACAGTGTTCCATTCATGTTCAGAAGAAGGTTATAGAACTGTTAATACAGACATTTCAATCTAAATACAGCAGATATAGAAGACTGAAAGATACACACAAGTTCACTGACTAAAAATATCTTATTATTATTTTATTTATGTTTTACAGATTGATTTATTTTCTTATTAATTCTTAATTTGTTTATTCATTTTTCATATTTTGTGTTAAAAAATAAAAATAAAGAGATTTGAGAAGATTGGAATTTTTTAACCATGCCTTTCTTGTGGAAAACCTAATGCGGCCCAGCCTCACCCAGACTCTGCCTGCAGCGGCCCCCAGCTAAATTGAGTTTGAGACCCCTGTCCTACACCATAAATCAGTAAGAGAGGGTACGACCTCTCTCATGGCCCCAAGTGGTGTGTGCATGCCAGAGCACTCTGGAAGGCACACAGAGTCTTTACAGACTACTAAGGATCAAACCTCTATCATTATGCAATCGATTATACAACTCTAAGCATATATGAGTAAATATTTCTAAGCATAAATGACAATCAACAATATAAACCTTACAGCTGGTTTTAATAACAGAATTCATTTGTTTCTCAAATGAGAAAGAGCTATCGAGAAACACTCGACGTGAATTAGCATTATGTGCTAATGCTAATACTGTTTTCCCTTTCTTTATACAACTTGAGCAGCTATTGCTAAGTAGGCCACTTTTCTCTGCTAAGGATTTGTGTGACCATGATGGAAACTCTGATAAGCTAATGCTGCTAAGCTAATGCTGTTTATGGGCCCTGTTAGAATCAATATTTCATTCTCATTCTGTTGTTTGAGAACAATAACAGAAAAATGTGCACTTCAGAACAAATTTATTGTGAATTCAGCTGTGAATGTACAGTTTGTCATTATTTAAGCTTCCATTTCCAAATGTTAGCTGACACTTTATTAGGTACACTGGTATCTATATCAGGTACACCTGTGACCTAAATGTTCCTGCAAACAGACTCCTTGGAAACCCCTACATAAATATCCATGAACTATCCAGCTAGACTAGTGTGTCTGTCCCTGAAAATATTCCTGCATGTGTGATTGTTCATGTCTCATCTGCAGGAAACAAACAGGAAGTGAGTGAAGGACACAGGAAATGTTTCCAGCTCTTCCTCCTCTGTCAGATTTTCTCTCCATACCTGAGAGTGTCCAGTCTCCAGCCTGGATCCTTCAGTCCAGCCGACAGCAGCTTCATTCCTGAGGGACCTGGATGATTGTAGCTCAGGTCCAGCTCTCTCAGATGGGAGGGGTTGGAGCTCAGAGCTGAGGCCAGAGAAGTACAGCCTTCCTCTGTGATCAGACATCCTGACAGACTGCAAACACACAAAACAACAATCTATCTGTCAACAGTTGTTTTCTCTTTGTCACAATAACATCTATCCATCCATACATCCATTCAATGTAACTTTATTTATAAGTGACAATACCCAACAGACAACAACAGTCATCTGAAGCTGTTTAACAGTGTAAGGTAACCGCCTCCACTGTGAGCAGCACTTGGTGATGGTGGGAAGAAGAACTCCCTTTGACACAAAGATCCTCCCAGTGAAAACAGGCTCCAGGAGGAGCATCTACCATGACTGGTTGCAGGGTGAGGGGAAAGAGAAGAGATGAGCTCAGAGAGACAAGAACAAAACAGAGAGTCAAAAGTTAAGGACATGCAGTAGTGACATATAAAAGCATCAGGAGTGAAAAGAGGGGAGAAGAAAGCAGAGCATCATGGGAAGTCCACCAACAGCCTCAGCCTATAGCAGCATAACTAAGGGATGGTTCAGGGTCACCTGATCCAGCTCGAACTATAAGCTTTATCAAAAAGGAAAGTTTGAAGCTGATCTTCAAAGTAGAGAGGGTGTCTGTCTCCTGAACTCAAACTGGGAGCTGCTGCCACACCCAGTCCAACATAGCCAGGCTTTCTTTGCTGCTTTGACAAAACCTCAAATCCCAGTCAGAGATGATGAGCATCATCACAGTGATGATCATTTCTCTGTAACCCAGGCTTTCTGCTTCAGGATCTGTGCACGCTCACAGAACAAGGAGACCTTTAAACATCATTTCACTAAATGGATGGACTGAGCTCAGCCTACAGATGAACTGGTGCCAGAGATCATAAAGAACATCAAACAGTCAAATTCAACACTTTAATGGAAATATGAGATTAATGCTGCAGACAATCATGAACCTGCTGAATTCATGAACATCAAGAATGCAGCGAGTGGTAAAATAAAGATTTGACCTCAGTGTGCTCAGTGTTCCTGTCTATTCCTAACATATTCCTAACATGATAGCTGCACTTTAGAGCTCTAAAACTGGAACTGACACATGTTTAAACTCTACATGTTACTCAGTACATTCAGTTCTGACACTCGCCCACAGTCCAACAAAGGAAACATGGAGATCACATCAGTTTGTCATCAAAGTCTAATTATTAGGGCAACTTAACCTGTTATAATCTCGTTAACTCATTAACTGATTAACGTCAGCAATTATTTTAATCACAGTTTTTAAAATCATGATTATTGTGAAAGTGCTCACTGGCTCTGAATATAACAGCCATGGGTCACAGGAGGGATGTTGATCAGTGCTGGCTTGAAATGGGCGTCATTATGTGTCTCAGCCAATGGGAGCATTGAGGGTGGGCCTAATACTACTGCAGCGCTCACATGACCCAGGACAGAAAGAAAGGGGCGGGGACAGAAACATGGAGACAGGTGCAGATCTTTGACATGTTCATTTTAAACTGTTCCAGGAGGCAGTGTTGATACAACTAAAGTTATCTGTTGTTGAAGAAGTCGGTCTGAGGAACGTTCTTAGGATCAACAAATGACGGCATGTATGAGCCTCAAGACGCAGCATCACAAGAAGAACACATGAGCTGTAGAAAAAGGAGAGACTACGAAAGCCACGGCGTTACAACATGAACCAGCTGTTGGTCTCTCTGGAGACTACTGGGCGTGGCTGGGTAACCATGGTTACCTGGGAGTTACAGAAACGTGCAGAACATGTGATTCATGTTGCACAGCAGTGGGACATTTGAAATACAGTCAGCACACTCAGTACAGATAGTGCATCAAATATGATGCTGCTGCCAGACGTCTGCCTTTGAACACGTCCCTGCATCGCGCACAACACCAAGGTTGCCATGGCGATCACAGCTGACAGGGACAAAGCGCACAGCTGGAAGCCTGCAGGTATATTTAACATGATGTATTTCTCAGTGTCCTGTCTGTGTGTGAGAGACAAACAGCCTCTGTATGTGTGTGTAAATACAGCATGAATATGTAGAGGACATGTTTGTGGATATAAGTAAATGAAAGCTCTGCGTCATTTGAATCTTCTTGTTTCTGTTGCAGGTCTGTGACTGAACTTCTGGGAGGAGAAACGTTGGTTTCATGCTCTGTGATTCTGTGTTTTGTCATCTCTCTCAGGTGATGGAGAGCTCAGATGATGACCCCGCCTACGTGGTCAAATTCAAGTCTACATTCAGAACAGACCTTGAGACACGCAAGCAAAATGCCAACATTGTATATGTGAAAACTGCTGCTGGAGCCAGATTCAAGGAGCTCAAGTGTTTACCCAGATCTTACTGAACTCACTGCAGGAACAGAGGGTTGTTGGAGGGAAACCTGTGGAAGCAACAACATCCGAGCCACCAGAGAAGAAGTTGGCCCTGTTGGTGCTTCATCAGAGTGTGAACAGGAGGAAGACTCAGCTGAGAACAGTGTGGTGGATACAGAGCAGAGCCCACCATCAGTACAGAGGCCTGTCCATTAGAGTGCTGCTCCAACATGCAGCACATGTACTTGGCCACAGCTGCAACATCTGTACCTGTGAAAGCTTCTTCTCTGTTGCTGCTCATATTGTGCAGAAGAAGAGAGTTTCTTTATCATCAGAAAATGTCAATGAGCTTGTGAGTCTTAGCAGCTGGCTCGGTGCAGAGGAGGAAGAACATGTCAGTCAGAGGAAGATAAATGCAGTTCATGTTGTCAACTCAACCTGGACTGTTGAAAGAGTTTTTCTTTGTCTGGTTTCTGACTGAGATTCTCCAAAGGAAATCCAGCACAAACACACACTTCACACACTCAAAGTCCTGCACAGTAAATGAGCTGATGAGCGTTTGTGCTGCTGCCTGATAACAGAACAATAGTTCTGCTGCTTCCTGTTCTGCAAACACACATTTATAAATGTTCACTTGCTGTTGATCAAAGGTATGTTGGTGGCTCTGGACGCTGAGGGAACTTTGTAAAAAACTAGATCAAATGTTAACGTCCTGGCAGAGGCAAAGAACTTTGATTTGATATTTGATTAGATTCATGTTTCAGCTCAGACTGACAGAAATATTTGAACTGCTGCTGTGTTAAAGGGAACACTGCTGTTAGAAAGCACCCGATCAGTTTCTGCACACTGAATGTTGCACTTCTCATACTGCAGTACTATTAAAATAAGTACACAATACACTACTTTTGAACTCATGATTGAATGTTGCTGTAACAAAGCCATTAATGTGATTCACAGTGTTCATGGTTTCCCAGCACAACAAATGATTGCACAAGTGTGACTGATCCACTTTCTAATGTGTGTGTAGCCCACACTGTGTGTCACTGTGTCACAGGTGAGTCTGTGTGTCCAGGTTCTATGAGGACAACAGGATATAGTGACTGAGTCCAGCAGCTTAAAGTCTGACTCCATCCTCCATTTAAATAACTCACAGCAACAACTGAATAGCTTTGCCTTTGTGTAGCTGACACTTCATTTTAATGTCCTTCTATTCTGGTTCATCTGGTCTCAGTTTCTATAAGCACACAGGTTTCATCAGGACTCTATGACCTCAGTAATCTTTGCTGGGCCTTAATGCTCTGAACAAAGCTGCACATCACAAGACTAAATAGAAATGAATCAGTCTTTCATTCTCACTGCTGTTTGACTTCAGCTCTCAATGTCCCACCATAACCCATGGAAAGAATTACTGTCCATCCAGGCTGCTGAACATGAAGCTGAAGAAGGTGGAGTATTGTGAGGGCTGATGGAGATGATGATGAGGAATCCAGGAGCAGTGGGTGGATGGCAGCATCAGCATGAAGGATCAGTGTGAGAACACATCATCATCCACAAAGGAAACCAGTCTGAGTGTCTGACGCTCTTGTTAGAAAGACGCAGTCCCAGCAGTTAGCTTGTCTGCTAGTTAGCTGAGAGCTAGCTCACTTGTACATTGAATACCAAACTGTGTAAACCAGGGGTGTCAAACATATGGCCCGTGGGCCAAATCCAGCCCTTGACATAATTTCATATGTCAAATATTGATGAATTTTCAGGCTTGCTGATAATCAATGTGAGCACAGCTGAGATGTTATTCTGATGAGCAAACCATGTGGCCAAACACTTTCAGAGACAGACTGGGATCATACCATTATGTGAAAGAGGACATGTCCCATAGACAGCAAGGGTAGTGGTAGAGACCAGTACACAGAGAAATGGGAGCTGTACTGAAATGCAAGCGTGTCAGGAAAGAGTGAAAAGGCAAAATGAGCAGCATCTGGCTGCATTTCAGTGATATTGGAGACCACAAAGCTGAGTGCAACATTTATACAGGAGATATACAGGAGACGCTGAGAGTAGAACTGATAAAATTAGGAGCTGGCTAAAGTGAGACCCATTTTTATTTCCACCCATTTTCCACTGTGGAGGACAAAAGGTTTCAAACTGGTCCAGGTCTTAAACCTCACGTGTTCTTCCTAATAGCAGTAAATGGATAGAAATAAGGCTTTTATGAAAACACTGAATAAAACTTGCTGCCTTTAAAAAGACTAAATGTACAGTTCAGTATTGAATACTACATAAAATAAACTATATATAAAGTGTGTCTGAATGGCAGAGATGCAGAAATATGTGCATGTAGCACAGAGCCACGGCTCAGTGTCTGAATGAGTCTCACAGACCTGAATGTGCTGTTGAAGCCATTTATAATTATAACGTAATTCTTTACTCATTTGATCTGCTCCTTACCACAAGCCACCAGACGTAGAAGGTTTTGGACTTTTAACTATATTTTCTGAAGTTTTACAACTTTTCTTACTGTTAAAAACCTCGTTATGGCCATTCATGCTGTACAAAGTAATTAGACATGTGTGGTATCTACAGAAACGTCAGAATCTCAGCTAAAAGGTCACAAAACCATCTCAACAACCACCAAACAGCTGAAACAGCAGGTGAACAGATCACACAAAAAAGATGTAAACACAAATCCCCCTGATCATCTGTTTTTTAAACATGAAGCGTCGTTTTGGACGTTCATTTACTGCTGGTTCAGTGAATTTTGGTTGGACAGTGATGAAACCTGCAGCCTCAGAATCTGTGAGAAGTCTGCTTTCAGCTCGCAACAGCATTGTTGTGTTGTGTGCTGTGGATCCACCTCTGCAAACTCATCACTGTTTCACCATCATGTTTCTACTTAGACAATAACAAAGGAAGCAGTTCCCAGGAACTACTTCCTGTCTTGTTAACATAAGAGTATGTTGCCCTTCAAAACACCTCCACTTCTCCTCTTATTAGAGGACTGCCTTATTATTAATCTGCTAATTCTGTCAGTTGATGTAAGAAAAATGCTTGATCTCACCTGAGAGTTTCCAGTGTACAGCGTGGACTCTTCAGTCCTTCAGACAGAAGCTTCACGCCTGAATCCTTCAGGTTACTGTTACTCAGGTCCAGCTGTCTCAGATTAGAGGTCTGAGAGCTGAGACCTGAGGCCAGAGCTTCACAGCTTCTCTCTGACAGGTCACAGTGACTCAGTCTGAAAAATAACAGATAAACAATTACAAAAATAAAACACTTATGTTGAAGTGTAATGAGATACTATTATATTTAGCAATATTTCATCTTGTTTTGTCAGGAAACTGAGCACTGATGCAGAGCAACATGTGGAGAGAATCAGAGGAGAAGAAGTGAAGAGAGAACAGCAGTAAAACAACACTGAATTGTTCAGTGTGCTTTTGATATCAACAGAATGTGTCAAACTTCTTTATTTTGTATTTGTTTTAGTAGAATTGATGATTATCACTTAGATAACAACCACAGGCCAGGTCTAAATTGCACTTTGGTGACAGTTACACCCAGAAATATTTCAGAAACGTGGACAATTTGTGCTCCATTGTATTCAGTATTGAACAAACTGAGTACCGATGACCACTTAATATTTTTGATATTTTATTTGAGTTGTTCCACCTGATCTGTGTTAACTAGAATAAACATTTAAAAGCTAAAGCTATGATCACATATGTACTTACAGAGCTTTGTTGGAGGCTTTGACCACTGGCAGCAGCCTCAGAAGAGCCTTTTAAAGGCTCATGTTCTCACTTAGATCATTTATTTCTACTTACATTTCATTCTGGGAAAAATGGGGATTACTTTGAAAATGGGAACTATTTTCCCCAAAAATCAGCCCTGGATTAGTAAATCACTCCAACATGTTCTCAGGCAGAAGAAGCTGTCTTGTTATGAGGGAGAGAAGAAAAGCAGCTAAAATCAGGTGTAAAAGTAAAGCAGAGGATGAGCTGAATAAAGGACACTCAAGGCTGGCTTGGAAAGGAATGAAGTCCATGGTGGGGATGCAGAACAAGGAGCAAAGATGAATGTGATGCTGAATCAGCAGAAGACTTGGACTCATATAATTCCAGCTTTGATATCATTGATTTCAATGAAGAGCTTTGTGATTGTAGCAAAGGGCTGGTAGCTCTGAGAGTCCCACTGATGAGGTGTTTGTGAAGGTTCACAGTTATCTAAAGAGCTTAGAAAAAAAGGCATCTGGACTTCTTTAAGTTCTTTGAAGACGTTTCACCTCTCATCCAAGAAGCTTCTTTATTTCTAGGGTCAAATGGTGGAGAGTCCCAGATTAGCCTGTGTACAAACAGACTTCAGCCATATGAGAGTGAGTGTGAGTGAATGAGAGCACACACAGGACACTCTGATCTCTGAATGTGTGTGACGCAGTGAAAAAGAGGATTGTACTGGATATACTGTGACTGACAAACAGAGTTTAAAGACAAAGGTGTTTGGATTAAAATGGATTATGCTAAAGTGAACGTGCTAATGAAATCTGAACTGACTGAAATGTGAAGTGAAGATAATTCAGATGTAAAAGAGAGAAACTGATAATAAGGTGGGGCTGGAGATCAGTGAATCAGAATCAGAATCAGAATACTTTATTGATCCCTGGGGGAAATTATTTTTTGTTACAGTGCTCCATTTTAAACCAACATTAAGACAAGACAGACAATACGCTAACTAAGAATAGTACAATATATACATATATATACATACATACATAAGTCACTCATAAATAAATATTTGGAAAAGAAACATGTGTAGTTGTAGCAGCAAACAGTGTGTTAAGTGGATGCGTTGTACAGGGAGCCACAGGCAGGAATGATTTCCTGTGTCGTTCAGTGGTGCTTTTTGGTAATCTCAGTCTCTCACTGAACGAGCTCCTGTGACTGACCAACATGTCATGGAGTGGGTGGGAGGTGTTATCCAACATTGTCTTTATCTTGGACAGCATCCGCCTCTCCGACACCACCTTGAGGGAGTCCAGCTCCATCCCCACAACATTGCTGGCCTTACGGATCAGTTTATTAAGTCTGTTGGCATCTGCGACCCTCAGCCTGCTCCCCCAGCATGCAACAGCATAGAGGATCGCACTGGCCACCACAGACTCATAGAAAATCCTCAGCATTTTCTGGCAGATGTTGAAGGACCTCAGTCGCCTCAAAAAATAGAGACGACTCTGGCCCTTCCTGTAAAGTGCTGTGGTGTTTTTAGCCCAGTCCAGTTTATTGTCAATGTGTACTCCAAGGTATTTATAGTCCTCCACAATGTCAACACTGACCCCCTGGATTGAAACAGGGGTCAAGTGTTTCCTGGTCTTCCTGAAGTCCACGATCAGTTCCTTGGTCTTTGCCACGTTGAGCTGCAGATGATTCTGCTCACACCACGTGACAAAGGAGTCGACCACAGCCCGGTACTCTGTCTCATCATCCCTGCTGATGCATCCAACCACCGCAGAGTCATCAGAAAACTTCTGAAGATGGCAGGTCTCTGTGCAGTGGCTGAAGTCTGTGGTGTAGAGGGTGAAGAGGAAGGGGGAGAGGACAGTCCCCTGTGGCTGGATGGCAGTAGCGTGACTCCCCAGTCAGCCTTTGACCAGTCCAGTGTTTCTGTTTCAGTCATTTAAACATTGTGATATCCAGATAAGTGAAATACCCTCCACAGAACAGCAGCATGACTACATGATCTCCCTAATCCGGCGATACAGGAACAGCCGACTGTCTCCACTACTCCACTTTCTCTTAGCATTAGCCATGCTAAGTGTTTAGCCTGATTAGCGTTCTGGCTCGGCTCTACAGGTGCTTTAAGAAAAATAAAGTCGTCTTGTTTGTTGAGCAGTACTTTATCAATGTTGTTGCTGTGCAGGTAATTATACGCCTCGGTGCTCTTATAATTACACAATTCCTCGCCAACAACGCCTTCGGAAAATACAAGTCATTAATAATGTGGATGTAGCTAACATCGGGCCATAGTTTAAAGTCATCTACCGTGAGAAGTGACGAGCGAGGCGCTGCTACTGAACTGTTAAGATTTTTAAAACATCTCTACTGTCTATACACCTTTAATGTGTTGCCATTTACACCAGGTAAAAACACCTGATTCATTCCAGTTTCTCTGCTTTCACTTTGATTCATGTCAACACGAAGCCTGAACGTCTGTGATGAACACACTATCAGCATCACTGACATATTTCATCATTTAAAAACACTTCCTGTCACTGTGGTGGTTACAGTGACATCATGCAGTTTATGCTTTGACCTCCAGAGGGCGACAAATCAGCACAGACAGAGAGCTCCATTCAAACTTTGCTGCCATCAGGAATAATTCTTCAAATATAATCATCAGTGTTTGAGCAGTTATGATATCAGGGACAATCTAGACATGTGTGACAATACTGGACATGTCACATGACACACCTCAAACATCATGTGATCCACTCTCAGTCTGCACTTTCATTCATGACTTCAACAGGTTGAAATGAGCTTTGAAGAAACATTCAGTGAAATAAATCTTTCATCACAGGATTCATGTAAGCAGCAGATGAACTTTACAAAGAATCAGTGGATTCATCTTCTGTTTTAGATCAACTTTGATCACTTCGAGCCATCTTAAGTCCGTTTGTTCTTCTCACTCACTAACGTCTCGTATGATTTCAGATCCCTGCTGTTCCCCAGCTGCCCTGTAGGTGGCCTCAGTGTGTCTCACACCATTTACAGATGATTACAGGTCGTTTACAGTTCAAACAGGTCCAACATAAGAAATATGTAGAAAATATCCTGGCTATAACAGTTTGGGTCAAAGTGCAGATGTTCCAGATGTTCTGAGTCTGTCTGTGTTTCATGTTAACATGTAGATGTTGGACCAAAGTGAAGCTTTTTGATGTGACTGCAGGAATGTGAAGTGTAACTCTGAGCTGTAGGAAATGAAACTAAACGGACTTTTTCTCCTTTATTTATAGGAAAGTGTAGGAGAGCAACAGATGAACAAGCGTTACTGTAACAGGAAACATCAGAGGACCTTTATGTTCATCATCATCACTGTTTCCTTGTTCTGTCACAAACACACAACACTTCCTGCTCTCTCTCTGATGGATCTGATTGGCTGTTTCATTCACAGGAGGTCAGGGCGTCACACAAACAGCTTTAACTGCACAACGACACACTTTAAATCATCTACAGACAAACCTGTGTGTTTGATTTATGAAGAAATAATAAAGACGTGTGTACAGCTGTCCATGAAGCAGCTTCTCACACAAACTCTGACACTTCAGCCTTTAATTCCTGCAAAGCTGCGTAACAAAGAGCTGTGACTGCTATGAGCTGCTGATGATGACTGCATGAAGCTCTCAGCTGAAGCTTCTTTCATTTATTTTAATGTTAATGTCGCCCTTTTAAACAAAATAATATTTTCCAGTTACAGAAATCATAAAGTCCAAACTAAAGTGCTACTGTTGCTATATGCATTTTATATAAATCATGGATGATGGTCCTGACATGAAGGAAGAGAAAGTTACAGGTTGCATCCTTTGACTTTGTCTCCGTGCCTTTGGGCGATTTTCAGAAGGACAGATGTTTCTGTTCAATTCTTAAATCAATTTTTTCAAACACAAACACTATTTTAAAGCTTCTAGAGAGTAAAATATTCATGATAATTATAATAACAATAATAAAAACAAAAGCTCTCAGATCCATCAAACCAAGCAGCAGAAAGAACAATAACTGAAGAGAAAACTTTAACCTTGTAGACTTCATTATGTTCCAGCTGCTCTACAGACGCTGTGACCTCGAACTTAAGCAGGTCGTAAAGTATGTGCAGCTCAATAACTTCATAATCAGACCCTGTGGTATTTAGGCAGCAGAACAACTAAGAATAACAACTACAAATAATGTTTTTAGGTTTCTGTTGTACTGCAAGGTTCTGTACAGGAGAACCAAACCAAGAGCAAATATTACGTCTCATTTACACCTGAGCACGAAGAGCCATCAACATTTAGCAAATTGAATCATCTTTGTTTAGATGCAAGAAGAATCATATAGAAATGAAAAAGTAGAAATAGAAATCCAGAGCAAAGATATCCTCTAATTCAGCGTAGCACATGTGCAGCTGCTGCGATTCACGTAAGCATTCGGCTCGTCGCTGTTGCAGATTTTTCTCTCGCTGTTCTGGCTCACAGCGCTGCAAACACAAAAATAAATATCCCCAAAGCTGTGAAAGGGAGCTAATTAGTAAGAGTATTGTTACTCTCCGCAGGAGTAGTCCAGCAGTAGAAATCAGTCCAATAACAAGGTGTGTAACATCTAGCAGGGTGACAGAAAAACCCAGGGTAACTTCTAAGGACCTCAACGTCTCTCTCACATTGTGTTTTTAAACATGCTTCCATTTGTCACTTCAGTCTTTACTCTGAAATACAGGAAGAGAAATCATGGCTGAAACAATTTCTCATGAAACCAGGGGTGTGGTCCAACAGTCAGTTTGGTGAGGAAGGTTCCTAACTGAGAGAAGTGACCCAGAAGTATCTGTGTAGCAGCCACAATGAATCCAGATCATGAGCTTTATTAACTGATCAAAGTCTCTTCTTTCATCTTCTGTATCATTCAGTTTGCATTGGTAATGCCCATTATTGTAATGCTTTTTTAAGACCAGCAAAACTTTATTTCACTTTGGGTTAGCTGGGATAAGTGATGGATGGAGGGAATTTTACTTCAGCCACAGAAATCCTAAACAGGAAGGAGGAGCAGAGTTACAGTGGATCACTATCCAGCAGGGAAACAAGGTTTATTTCAATTTCTTGGCCATGAGTGAGATTTACTGAGTGGGCAAATTAGGGAGACGACACCATCAGATCCCGAGCCCTCCATGTGTTAATCAAGAGACTGCTGCTGTGCTACATCCATAAATAATGAATAAATTAGGAGCTAAAGCTGAAAGGACAGTTTATTTGTACCATCTTCACGTGAACACATTCAAGAACATCACAGATGAAGAAACATTAAAAACTTCCACACTACATAAAGCAAGAAAAATAGTTTTTCTTTCAGGTGGTTTCAGAAAAACAGAAACATCAAACATCTCCAAGACTCTCTTTGAAAGAACTAAAAACCTTTGTTCTCATGGTCCAATCATGAGTGAACTCCCCGATGAAGCCTTGTGTGCTAAAACATGTCAGAGTTTTAAAGGTTAAACATGAGTTTCCAAAACGTTTTGCTGGAGAACAATGAACTATTTGACTGAGTTTCAATCATTTACAGACGAGCAAAACCAGGACAGAGAAAAAAGGACAAAACTGACTCAGTAAAACAACAGAAAAGAAGATCCCATGTAGATCTGTATTATGTAGAAGTTCAGCCCAGCAACCAGTTCAGTTCAACACAAGTTTAAATGATTCTATCTGAACTCTGTGGAGCCTGATCTCAAGCTTTTTGAGTCTGACACAGAAACCAGAGGATCTTTCTGTGTCTTCAGATTCACTGTGATCCAGTGATGGGAGTGATTTCAGCCCTGAGTGATCGCGCTGATGTTTGCACAGAGCAGACAATGAGGTGAATGTTTGGGCACATTGGTAACAGTGAAACAGTTTATTAGTAACGTGGGATCGTTTGTGTGCAGAGTATGATCTGAGCTTCCTGAAGCTCTTGTCACACTGGTCACAGCTGTAGTTTCCTTCCATGTGTCCACGTTCATGAATGTTACGATGACCTGAATGTGAGAAGATTCTCTCACAGTGTCTGCACTTGTGTGGCTTCTCTCCTGTGTGGACTCGTTTGTGTGTTTTAAGCTTCCATGCAGTGGTGAAGGATGACCCACACTGATCACAGAGGTGCTTTTTAACCCCACTGTGAATCAGTTCATGTTGTTTTAAATCACTTGGTGTGGTGAAGCTTCTCCCACATTCTTTGCAGTATTTCAGTTTGTCTCCAGTGTGTCTACGTTGATGTCTTTTTAGGGTCTTTTGCCGACTGAACGTTTTTCCACAGAGGTCACAATGAAAGTCTTTCCCACCACCACAGTGATGACAGGGTTGAGAACTGGATCCATCTGTGTCGCTCTGCTTCTAAACAAAGACACAAAGACAGTGTAAGTCAGTCCTTCAACATTTGTATCCTGAACGTCGCCTGAAATAAAGAGCATCTCTGCAGACGTCCAACTACATTTGACTGTTTCAGTTAACACACTCAGTTTACTGGGCTGCAATAACTACAATACTACCACCATAATACTACAGTAATACTAAAATCATAACTGAAAGGAAAATCTGAATAATCACTCAGAGCTGCTTTTCCATGCAGTAGAATTGCTAACATGCTAACACAGTTTAATGAGCAGAGTTGTTCCAAACAGTCAGGCTAAAATGACAAGATAACAATATAAATACATACCTCACAGTAGCTGCACTTGTAGAGTCTCTTTCTGGTGTGGATCTGTTGGTGTTGTCTCAGGTAATGTGGAGATTTAAAAGTCTTCTCACACAGGTCACATTGATAAGGTCTCTCCTCAGTGTGGGTAAACATGTGTTGTTGTAAGTCTGTGTGAGTTATAAACTCTTTGCCACACTGTTCACAGCAGTACACATCATGTCTGGTGTGAATGCGTAGGTGTGTATTTCGGCTCCCTCTCCGGCTGAAAGTTTTTCCACAGATGTCACAGCTGTATGCCTTAATTCCAGAGTGGGTAACTAGATGCCTCTGTAAGCTGCTACTTTGAGTAAAAGCTCTGCCACACTGATCACAGCTGTACGCTTTAACTCCACTGTGGACTAGTTGGTGTTGTTTTAGGGAACGCTTCAAGGAAAAAGACTTTCCACACTCGTCACAGCTGAACGGTCTCTCTCCAGTGTGGATGACCTGATGCTGTTTTAGTGAAGCCTTCAGAGTAAACTCCATCCCACACTCGTCACAGCTGTATGCCTTAATTCCAGAGTGGGTAACTAGATGCCTCTGTAAGCTGCTACTGCAAGTAAAAGCTCTGCCACACTGATCACAGCTGTACGCTTTAACTCCACTGTGGATGAGTTGGTGTTTTTTTAGGGAATCCTTCAAGGAAAAAGACTTTCCACACAAGTCACAGCTGAACGGTCTCTCTCCAGTGTGGATGACCTGATGCCGTTTTAGTTTAGCCCTCACAGTAAAACCCTTCCCACACTCGTCACAGGTGTGTTTTTTCTCTCCCTTTCTTCTGTGAGGTTTGTCGGCCTCCTGAGAGCGCTGACTTCTGGCTCCATGTTGGTCCTGCAGTGACAGAGATACAAACAGAGGCAGTGAGTGAAATGCAGTCGTGGAACAAACTCAACCTTCAAACTCCATTAACACTAGTTTTAAACCTGAAGGTGGAGCGTGGCACCAAACACCTTAAAGGTCTCTTATCCCCACCTGCTGGTAGTTCTAACACATTACATCCAACCTGCTGTTAAAAATAATTCATGACTGTTCAAACACTAAAATCATGCACACACACACACACACACACACACACACACACACACACATTATTTTATAATTTAGATTATTTTGTTGTTTCCTATTACATATTACTATAATTTGTATAAATTTATACAGAATTATTCAGTGATAATAAATCCTATGTTTGTTTATTCTAAAGGAACCCCGTTAGCTTCCACAACAGATGTTGCTCGTCTTCCGTCAAATACTCACATAAAATATTACACAATAAAGTGGATTCAAGATATCCACATAATTTCACTCTTACATCCACAGTGAGGTTTCACAATTGTTCAAATATAAGCAATCAATAATAATAATAATAATATCAATAACATTGAGGCACATTACACAAATTTCAAAAACAAATCATGTCTTACAATATTTACAACAACTAAAAGCTCTGTAAATCGGCTTTTAAGTGTTCATTGAAGTTTTGAATAATTCTCTAATTTTTTAAGGCAACTTATTCCACTTAAAAGTTGCTCTAAATGTAACAGTTTTACAAAACGTTACTTTTAACTCGAGCATTTACTAAATTGCAGCTTGTTAAAAACTGTGTAATATGATGATGTATTTCATCTGGATACTGCAGCTGAGCAGAATAAATGTGGTGTGTTTAACAGAATTGCTTTCTTTAGAACTACAAGTAAGCCATAGAATATTTTAGCCTGTACAGGAAGCCAAGAAAGGTTATTATGCATTTTATCAATATTAGTATAGTATGAACATCTTCACACTAATCTGGACGCCTTATTCTGGACTAACTGAAGTCTGTTAAGATCTGTCTTATTAGCTGCTGACCAAATGATTGAACAATACTCCAGATGAGACATTACTAGTGCATTAATGACATCTTTCATAATGAAGAAGTGATACACAAAGAGCATTTCATAGCCATAGCTATGCCTTGTCGGCAGAGTTATGTGACATTAGTGATGTTTGTACTTTCAGCGTTAACTTGGTTTTAAAGCCTTTAAAATATACGCCGTTCAATAGTCGACCTTAATCTGACAGAGAATGTGATGATTTTGTGGATAATTAAAGTCAGTCATATATCCACAAACACAACAAGCTGAAAGTCAGTGATGCTGCTCGGTTTGCAGTCCTGAACATCACGGCACAAGCAGGATCCACTGCACTGTTAATGTTAGCTGTGTTATATTGCTGCCTCTGTTCGGTGGTGTCGAGCCAAACGGACTTTAACGTGTGTTTGAACGAGCTGACGGTTCACTCGTTAAGCTGAAAGAAAGATGCTTTAATCACAGCAGTCACACATGTGTCCACTGCACCATCTGGAACTCTTCTTGTTTACACTCGTAATAACACAAACACTAAATCCTGCTTCTCTGGTGCTGTTGTGTAGCAGTGTGTACACCTGAGACTGTCACCTGTCTGTCTGTCCTGCACTCTCTCTCTGTTTCTTTCTCTCTGATTGTGGAATAAAAGTATTCATTCATTTCATTTCATTCATTTATTTGTTCATTTTCAGGCACAACAAATACCTATATTGAACATAAAATACACAAAACAAAAAACAAAAATTTCCTGAAAAAGGAGTGGGACGAAGAAAACTTATTAAATCCCACCCCTATACTCACTCATCAACAAAAAAAACAATAAACTTCCCGCAGCTATGCCCATCATTGCATACAGACCCATCAACAGCCCCGGGCACATACAAGCATCTAAGCGGCAGCTCGCAAACAACAATTAGAGTCTTCATAACTGAATACAGAATATATAAATTATAAATTGCATTACCACAGGTAACAGGCAGTAATAACTACAAGTAACAAACACACATACATATACATACATATATATCTACACACACATGTACATATATGTACATACATACGCACACTTTTTTTATTTTTTTTATTTTGGAATCCATACCAGCAATGGTAAGAGAACAGACATTACAGAGCACACTAAAACCATCATTGAGTATACTGTGACCAGACCAACTGTTTGTAGAGAAATTTAAATCTATGAATATTTTTGCATTGTTTCAATTGTAAACTCAGACTGTTCCAGATTTTCACACCACATACAGACACACAAAAGCCTTTACGGGTTGTTCGAGTTCTGGGTAATTTGAATTCTCCAAAGCCTCTCACATTATAAACCTTTTCTCGAATTTCAAATCTAGTTTGTAAATTTGCCGGTAAAAGTTTAGTAAAAGCTTTATACAAAATTATGGATGTATTGTAATTAACCAGATCCTGGAATTTAAGTAACTTTGCCTGAAGAAAGAATTTGTGAGTATGATCTAGATAACCAGCCTTGTGAATAATACGCAGTGCTCGTTTCTGTACTGTGACTAATGGATTAGTTGTATTTTTATATGTATTTCCCCACACTTCCACACAATATGTAAGATATGGAAGAACCAGGGTACAGTACAGAGTACGAAGTGCATTTTTATCAAGGAATTGTTTCACTTTGTTCAAAACTGCGAGGCTTCTAGAAATTTTGGTTTTTATGTGTCTGACGTGGGGTTTCCATGAAATTTTATTATCAATTACGACTCCCAAAAATTTGTTTTCACTCACATTATCAATTGGTACACCTTCAATGATAATTGGTAATTCTATATTATATTTTAAATTACCAAAAAACATTGCTTTAGTTTTATTTATATTTAATGATAATTTATTTATGTCCATCCATTTTTTTATTAATTTTAGCTCCCTGTTTACAGTCATTACAAGATCAGTATAATCATCGCTACTGAAAAATATGTTGGTGTCATCTGCGAACAGTATGAGTTTAAGTACTTGAGAAACATCAAAAATATCATTTATGTATACATTGAAAAGTTTTGGTCCCAACACTGACCCTTGGGGAACACCACATGTAATACCAAGTTTCTCTGAATGGTAATGCCCTATGCTAACATATTGTTCCCGACCTGTTAGGTAACTTTTTAACCAGTTACCAGCTTTCCCTCGAATACCATATCTTTCCAATTTATCCAGTAAAATTGAGTGATTGATTGTGTCGAAGGCCTTTTTGAGATCAACAAAAATACCAACTGCATATTTATTTTTATCCAGTGTATCAGTAATTTCTTCTACTGCCTCAATTATCGCCATTGAAGTGGTTCTATGCGTTCTGAAACCAAACTGACCAACATTTATTATTTGATGTTTTTCAAGGAATTTTTCTAATCTTGAATTAAAAAGTTTTTCTAGAATTTTTGAGAATTGAGGCAGTAGAGAAATCGGCCTATAATTGGTAAAACTGTGTTTGTCATTACTTTTATATAGTGGTATTACTTTCGCAATTTTCATTTTTTTTGGAAAACAACCGGACTGAAATGATAAATTACAGATATATGTTAAGGGACTAGCAATATTCAGAATAACCTGTTTAACTACAGACATATTTATGTCATGATAATCCATTGAAGACTTACTTTTACATTTTAATGTGATATTTATTACTTCTTGCTCATTTGTAGCTGAGAGGAACAGTGAAAAGGGATTTGATTTTATATTACTGATATTTTCATTTTTATGACACGGGATGTCCGCTGCTAGTTCCGGGCCAACATTTATGAAGAATTTATTGAACCCATCGACAATATTACTCATGTTGTGATTTTCACCATTTGCATCAGTAAAATATTCAGGATATGATGTTCCAGAAGATCCTTGTTTAATTAAGTTGTTTAACACATCCCAAGTTCCTTTTATATTGTTTTTATTTTTATATAATCTTCTTCTATAATAAAGTTGTTTGCTCGTTCTTATAATATCAGTCAATTTATTTCTATATGCTTTATATCTTTGTTCCACTTCTTTTGTTTTTACTTTGATAAACTGTTTATACAGATTGTTTTTCTTTTTGCAAGCATTAATAATTCCTTTTGTGAGCCAAGGACTTTTTATCTTTTTTTTCTTTGTCATGTGTTCGTTTACAGGACAATGTTTATTGTACCACATAGTAAAATATCTAGAAAATTATCATAAGCCTTGTCCACATCTGACTCTTCATACACCGAACTCCAATCTTGTTGTGCTAAATCAAAATTGAAGGCATGAATTGCTTCTTCATTTATTGTTCGCTTTGCTATCATGATCTTGGTATCTATTTTTTTTAAATCACAGTCACACAAAGTAAAAACTGGTAAGTGGTCAGTTATATCACAGACAAGCAGGCCACTATTAGTTTGGAAATCCATGACATTAGTAAAAATGTTGTCAATAATAGTGGCGCTATGTGATGTTATTCTGCTTGGCTTTGTTATTGTTGGATATAGTGATAAGCTGTACATCGTGTCAGTAAAGTCATCAATGGCTTTTAACCTTGTTGGATTTAGCAAATCAATGTTAAAATCACCACAGATAAATAGTAATTTTTGGTTCACCGAAGCAAACGTTTTTTCTATCCATTCATTAAAAGTGTCAATACTTGAACTGGGTGTCCGATATATACAACTTATTATAACATTTCTCTTTTTTTCATTCATAATCTCAATAGTCAAACATTCCAAAATTCCATCAATAGCCATAGACATAGTTGTTACAACATTATATTTTATAGAGTTATGAACATATATAGCAACCCCGCCGCCCGCCTTATTTAATCTATTCATGTATTTTAAATCATATCCATTCAAACAAAAATCTATTCCTTTATCGACATTGAACCAAGTTTCAGTGATGGCTATAATACTAAAGGGGCGAGAAAATTGTTGCAAATAGTCCTTAATGAAATCAAAATTAGAGTACATACTTCTGCTGTTAAAGTGAATTAATGAGAGCTTCCCGTCTAGGTTAATTTCTTTTTCATATTGTTCCTGAGTGAAATAATTACAATTTTTAACAAAAGTAGAGAGAAAGTTACTTTCAGAATCTATTTCTGGATCTATTATATTATGCTCCTTATATTCACAATCTAGATCAATTACTTTCTGTTGAAGAACTAATTTCAACGTGTCCATGTCATTTCCTGGTGTAATTGATACATTGGTGTCAGTTATACTTGTCCAGATCCTCCATGTTCCTCACTATCAGTACTTTTGCCTCTTCTGGTGTCCCGCTTAGCTTAATGAAAATCTTACAGTTTGTTACCCATGTATGTTGTATTTTACCGTTCTTCTTCAGTTGCCTTGCCTTCCTCGCGATGTCTGCGTTTTTTCGTGTCAGATGCTCATTAATGAAAACGTCCGTGCCTTTCAGTTTGCGTCCTTGTTTCAGCAGTGCGACCTTGTTCTTCCGATTGACAAATCTCATAATGATGGCCGGCAGTCTGTCACTCCTCCTGGGCAGTGAGTGACATGCTTCTATGTGCTCCAGGTCCATCTCTATCCCCTTGCTTTGGAGGAAGGACGCCACCTGTTGCTCCACCGAGTGGGTCTCCTCGTCGCTGGGCTCCCCGACGTTCCCGGCCACCGCGCGCGCGTACGAGCGCGGCTTGATTTTAATACCGCTGATGACCACGTCGTTCGTACGGGTGTACTGCTCCAGCTCATCCACCCGCCGCTCGAGATCCATGATCCGTCTGTCCTTCTCGGCATTTTGGAGGCGTAGCTGTTTTACCTCCTCCAGAAGCCCCAGAGGCAGCTCCTGCTGTGCCCTGACTGCGGCCACGTCTCCGCACAGCACTCCGAGGGAGGTTTTAATGTCCTCAACCTCCTCTGGTGTTGGGCCTTTCTTGGGTGGCATACTGAAGCGAGAGCACGAGGCGGCCACCACGAGGGACTCGGAAGCGGAATTTCTGATGATGGCGCCTGGCTAGGCCTGCTGGCTGATGGTGGAGCCTGGCTGTGGCCTGCTGGCTGGGCCTGCTGGCTGATGGTGGAGCCTGGCTGTGGCCTGCTGGCTGATGGTGGAGTCTGGCTGTGGCCTACTGGCTGATGGTGGAGCCTGGCTGTGGCCTGCAGGCTGATGGTGGAGCCTGGCTGGGCCTGCTGGCTGATGGAGGAGCGTGGCTGTGGCCTGCTGGCTGATGGTGGAGCCTGGCTGGGCCTGCTGGCTGGGCCTGCTGGCTGATGGTGGAGCCTGGCTGGGCCTGCTGGCTGATGGTGGAGCCTGGCTGTGGCCTGCTGGCGGATGGCCTTGATTCTTTTTAAGTTCAGGGCCTGGCTGCAGGGTTGGGGTCCACACTCTGCTTCATCATCACTCTGGGTTCTCTGCTAGGATGTGTTTATAAGTTACACTTGTGTTTGAATCCTGCAGCTTATCACACATTTGATTTCCATGTGTGACGACTGCAAGTGTCCAGAGTGAGGACAGACTGAGGGAGCCACTGCTGCACATCATCTGTGAGGCTTTGCAGCCCTGATGATCCACCAGGACAAACTCAGCAGTGTGTGAGGAAGAGGAGGAGGAAGAGCCAGCAGCAGCTGACAGATGGAGAGAATAGACAGACTGTTCCCCGTTTGTGAAGGACTGCTAGGAAAGTTTAACATAACTGTCTGTGCTGAATCAGTCTTATTAGGTAATGTTCAAATAATGTGATCATCCCAGTGTTTTCAGTGTGGGAGAAAGTACTCAGAGCCTTCAAGTTACACACTATGAAAGGCAGCAACAAGTTTAATGTTCAGAAACCTAAAGTCTGTATCAGCAGCAGAATGGAGCTAAAAATAAATGTTGGTTTCAGTTCTATGAAGCTTTGAGTATTTTGGATCAGCAGCTGCTGTGTTTGTTGCATCATATTGCTGTAACTGTTTATATGCTTTATATATTCTGAGCTAAGTTGATCTATAGTGTTACATCATATTCTATAAGGATGTTATGTGTTTGTAGACTTTCTGCCCAGTTTGACCCATTTAGCAGAAGTCAGCCTGTTTAAGGCTCTGATATCTATTCTGTGTGACTTACAGCAGTTATGACATGGTCTGATTTTCTCACCCAATAAAGGAATATTTCCTATATCAGTCTACTCTTCATTCTATCAGACACAGTTATCACAGCTCCTACATTTGCTTTTTACACATATATGTAAGCATTGAGCCACATTTAGTACCAACATATTAAAAGAACAATATTTGTCTCTTATATATGATACATCTGTATACACACTGTCACAGATACTTGTCTGTGAGTGAAGTGATTAATATAATAACTATAATATTGGCCATATTATATTTACATTGCCACAGTGAGATGACTTTAGTCTCATGAACAACATCAGCTAATTGTTATTTACAGCTAATCTTAAACGACTGTTCAGCACAGAAATGAAGCCCAACAATCATGTTTCACAGTCCTGTGGTCTCAGCCTCAGATACTCATCAAATCACACAGAGCTCATGTAGAAACAAATGAACTAAATATGTTCTCCTTCATTTCTGTCAAACAAAGCTGTATGAAACGTTTCCAGCTGTTAGTATCATGGTTGCTAGGCAACCTGGGCAGCGCGACGGAGGCTAGACGTCCCATTTCACGAGCCTACGAGCCTCGCACTTCGGCCTTAGCGGTCTTTGAGTACGCGGCCCTTGAGGACTTTAAAGCTGCAGAACCTGAATCGGGATACAGCCATGATGATCTCCAGCCTCGTGCTCGCCAACATTCTCACCTGAGTTAAGAAGACGATCACTGAAATGGTCTCAGCAGGTCCTTTGATGACAGCAATGAAATGCAGTGGTAAGGCTTTTTGGGGATTAAGTTCGTTTTCATGGCAAAGAAGGACGATGCAGTTCATCTGATCACTCCTCATAACATTCTGGAGTGCAGGCAAAATGCTATTATAAAAACTTAAGCAGCAACTTCTCCAGGTTCCAATATTTATGCAATTCTCAAACCTTTTGGCCACGACTGTATAACCTCTTCTGAAGTTTAGTGGATATTATACATGGTTATGCTCAGGATGTGTCGGCCAGTTTCCACTGGAAACGCCTTTTGGTTAAACTGTCAGCGAGGAATTTGCATTTGCACTGTTACATTTTTATATAACTTTAATGCACATAAACAACAGCTGCTTGTTTCAGTGAAAATACATTGATGGGTTTTTAATAAAGTTGTGCAGCTGTAAAGTATTTTGTCTGGTGTCAATTCTATCGTCAGCTACATCGTTATGGCAAATGTTCAAATGTATATGGTGATAAATATCTTTGGTCACATGGTCCTGCTCTGTCTGTCACCTTCTGTGTTGAGCTCATTGTTTCCTCTGTAGTGGCTGAGCTGAGTCCAAGTAGCTGAAAATGTTCCTCTGCTGCTCCGTCAGACTCTCCTCCTCCTGCTGATCAGCTGGGACACAAAACAGATCTTTGTTAGGCTCCACACTGCACTGAAGAGTCAAAGTGTCTCATATGTTCATCTGACAAGTAAAAGAACACATTTTTGTTTCCCGAGGTGGGCAACTTGTTGGAAACAAACACAAAAGCTTTGAGCACTGATACCTGCCATTGCTGGCATTGAAAGATGCAACGCCAGCAATGTACAACCAAGATGGCGCCGCGTATGGATGCCCTGGTGCTTCAGTGCGTTACTTTTGTTTTGTTTTTGTGCATTTCTTCTGTGTCTGGGCACTCCTCTGGATACTCTTACACCAGAGAAGAGCTCCTTAACTACAGGACTACAACGCCTGTGGATTTATTTCCAATATTTGTCGCATCTGCGGCAGATTTACTGCAGACTCTGACCAGGAAAGCGAGACGCCGAAAGAGAGGGAAGCGAGCCGGCGCACTCGTGCGTTTGAGGAGACGCGGACTGCGAACTGCTCTTCCTGGGATCTTCCTTTCCAATGTACACTCAGAAAAATAAAGGTGCCAACTGGAACCAAAAGTGGTTCTTTAGACTGATGCCATAGAAGAACCTTTTTTGGTGCCACAAAGAACCTTTCAAACAATGGTTCTTTGAAGAACCATTTCTTTCAGTGGTTCATTGAAGAACCTTTAAAGGTGCCCCAAAGAACCATCAAGAAATGGTTCTTTGGGGCACCTTTAATGGTTTTTCAATGAACCTTTTTAAAAATGGTTCTTTAAAGAACCATTTTTAAAAAGGTCCTTCAAATGGTTCTTTAAAAGAACCATTTTAAAGAACCTTTTTTGAGTGGTTCTTTAAAAAACCATTTTAAATCTTTCAAAATAAAATGCATCATAAATTGAATTTGAGTAGGGTAAAAATAAATACGAGCACAGCATAGACATATATTAATGGTTTATTGTCATTTTGTAGTTACCAAAAGACAAAAAGGCATTTTAACCCTCAGCACAACATCACTACTAATACATGTCACATATTAGTGTTTTAAACAGTAATAATTAAATATATTTGCTATACTATAAATAAATATATATAAATACTATAGCTACAGATAACACAACAATACATTTATTGTTTAATTAATAAAACATCAGAAAGTGATAAAACACATTAGAAATAGCAATAGCTTCATAACAGACCAATAAATCAACACATTTTCATCAGCAGATGTTTGCATGTTCAGTAAAAATATTTCAAAAACAAGTTTATGATTAAAATGATCAATGAACTTTAGCATTACGCTATGTAATGTACGTTTCATGTTGTACTCATGGTCTTTTGTTAGTCCAGTTTAGTTTGTCTCTGACGTATGTTTCATATCAAATACAGGGAGTGCAGAATTATTAGGCAAATGAGTATTTTGTCCACATCATCCTCTTCATGCATGTTGTCTTACTCCAAGCTGTATAGGCTCTAGGGCTGCCACGATTAGTCGACTAGTCACGATTAGTCGACTAGTCACGATTATGTCGACTATTAAAATCGTCGACGACTAATTTAATAGTCGACGCATCGTTTGAAGCTTTGTAAGATCACAAAGGACGCAGGAATGAGTAGTAGGATTTAAGAGTGTAATAACGGACTGAAACAGAAGATGGCAGCACTGCATGTACAAGGATGCCAGCTGCCGTTAAACCCCGAAGAAGAAGAAGCTGTGTCCCAGAATTCATAGCGCAGCCCAGCATAGTTGTCAACAATGGCGGCAGCTAGTTAGTTTTAACTTTACTCTTATTATTCTTTCTGGGTCACAAAATAAACGTTTAACATATTTTCAGGCGAGAATGTAGCTGTGTAAACCTCAAATATCTGCTCAGTTTATCAAGACACCACATATTTTCAAAAGCGCTCCGACGTTTTCGGAGACGTCTGTTACCCACTAGCTCGTTAGCTAGGCGGGGGCAAGGCTAACTAGAGCCGTGAGAACACCGGACTCCCGGCAAATCGTTTTCAAACCCACCGCCGTCTTTCGCTAGTCAGGTTAAACATATATATGAGTCACTTAGATAACTTAAAAATGTTATTGTTTGGCTTTCTTTAGTATTTTATTTGTTCCTGAGTAAATCTGTTTGGCTGAGATTAAAGTTATAGTTTTTGCACAGCTAAAACTGTCAAGCAGACAGCTGATTATCAGAAGTGTGAGACGCTGGAGAATATACTCCGGTGTCCTGTTATATTTTAGATAGCAAGGAGTTTATTAAACTTCACCGAAACAATCTGCAAATTTCATTAAAAATTAATAAACTACCATCTTGTCTTTATTTTTAGTTAGCACAAACACTTCAAGCTGTAAGCTAATGATAGTTATATAAGACCAGATGCTGCTGGTGCAATAAGCTGTACGCTGTACGTCCAATGGATGATGATCTGATTAGTCGACTAATCGCAAAAATAATCGGTGATTAGTCGACTATCAAAATAATCGTTTGTGGCAGCCCTAATAGGCTCGAAAGCCTACTACCAATTAAGCATATTAGGTGATGTGCATCTCTGTAATGAGAAGGGGTGTGGTCTAATGACATCAACACCCTATATCAGGTGTGCATAATTATTAGGCAACGTCCTTTCCTTTGGCAAAATGGGTCAAAAGAAGGACTTGACAGGCTCAGAAAAGTCAAAAATAGTGAGATATCTTGCAGAGGGATGCAGCAGTCTCAAAATTGCAAAGCTTCTGAAGCGTGATCATCGAACAATCAAGCGTTTCATTCAAAATAGTCAACAGGGTCGCAAGAAGCGTGTGGAAAAACCAAGGCGCAAAATAACTGCCCATGAACTGAGAAAAGTCAAGCGTGCAGCTGCCAAGATGCCACTTGCCACCAGTTTGGCCATATTTCAGAGCTGCAACATCACTGGAGTGCCCAAAAGCACAAGGTGTGCAATACTCAGAGACATGGCCAAGGTAAGAAAGGCTGAAAGACGACCACCACTGAACAAGACACACAAGCTGAAACGTCAAGACTGGGCCAAGAAATATCTCAAGACTGATTTTTCTAAGGTTTTATGGACTGATGAAATGAGAGTGAGTCTTGATGGGCCAGATGGATGGGCCCGTGGCTGGATTGGTAAAGGGCAGAGAGCTCCAGTCCGACTCAGACGCCAGCAAGGTGGAGGTGGAGTACTGGTTTGGGCTGGTATCATCAAAGATGAGCTTGTGGGGCCTTTTCAGGTCGAGGATGGAGTCAAGCTCAACTCCCAGTCCTACTGCCAGTTTCTGGAAGACACCTTCTTCAAGCAGTGGTACAGGAAGAAGTCTGCATCCTTCAAGAAAAACATGATTTTCATGCAGGACAATGCTCCATCACACGCGTCCAAGTACTCCACAGTGTGGCTGGCAAGAAAGGGTATAAAAGAAGAAAAACTAATGACATGGCCTCCTTGTTCACCTGATCTGAACCCCATTGAGAACCTGTGATCCATCATCAAATGTAAGATTTACAACACAGTACAGTACAGTACACCTCTCTGAACAGTGTCTGGGAGGCTGTGGTTGCTGCTGCACGCAATGTTGATGGTGAACAGATCAAAACACTGACAGAATCCATGGATGGCAGGCTTTTGAGTGTCCTTGCAAAGAAAGGTGGCTATATTGGTCACTGATTTGTTTTTGTTTTGTTTTTGAATGTCAGAAATGTATATTTGTGAATGTGGAGATGTTATATTGGTTTCACTGGTAAAAATAAATAATTGAAATGGGTGTATATTTGTTTTTTGTTAAGTTGCTTAATAATTATGCACAGTAATAGTCACCTGCACACACAGATATCCCCCTAAAATAGCTAAAACTAAAATCAAACTAAAAACTACTTCCAAAAACATTCAGCTTTGACATTAATGAGTTTTTTGGGTTCATTGAGAACATGGTTGTTGTTCAGTAATAAAATTATTCCTCAAAAATACAACTTGCCTAATAATTCTGCACTCCCTGTATATGTCATATCAAAACAAGCCCACACCTGCAGTTGTTTCAGTTTTTCACTGGTGTTTCCTGTCAGCTGGTCAACCTCACATCCATATCAGCCAACCAAATGACAAGTTCCTCCCTTTGTGCTTCAAATCCCTCCCACTCTGAGACAAGGAGCTGAAAAAGAGAGAAAAGAGTCAATTATAAAGAAGAGAAAAGTGAAACCCTCCTCAGAAGGTCTGACTCGCATACCTGCAGTTGACCTGTGATGGACTCCAGTTTGGCGTTCACGTCATCCCTCGCCGATGCCAACAGCCGAGTCTGCAGGGTGCCCTGGAAGAGCTGAGTTAATGTTCGACTCCTCCTGGTCAGGCTCTCCAGCTGGATGAGCCGAGGTCTCCACTCTCGCCGCTGCCTCTGAACACAGAAACACAAATTGCATCTGAAGCAGGAGGTGCAGATTTTTTTTGCTATTCTTTTCTAAATCCAGGCTAGATCACGTGGAGGTATTTGGAAAACTTTTTTGGCCAGCGGACAACTGTTGTCTTGCAGAAAGTCAAATCAAACATATGCGATACACAATCAATTCACAAGAACACATAAAAAAATAAGTCCAGTTCTTGCCTGATTTCAAGTGAAATCTGCATCAAAACAGGGTGACAGAAGTAAAACGAGAGCACAAAGCCTCACTTTTTACAAGCCTGCTATTACAGTTCTCCTCTATGCAGACGACTTTCCTGTTTTCAAGGCACAACTTGGATCTGCTGTACGAATCTTATGGATACACACTAAATGAAACAATAGTGTGCATGACTCCAGATTCTGATCCCTCATCCTAATATGGTCCCAACATAGCAACAGCAAGAAAGCAAATGTTGAGGCTTCAAAATACAAAGTCCATAAACCAATGGCTGACATGGGTTTTATCATAAGGGTGATAAATATACAGATTTCAGTCTGTCTTAGAGATTTGATGTTCATTTACCTGCAGATGCACTATACGTACCTGCTCCATGGTTTTTCACAACATTTTGCACATCACTATTTAATACAGGAAGTAGGTGAACTAAAACAAGTCATCGTTCTTTGTGAGAGGACCATATTAATGAAACCAACCTCAATGACATCATAGGGATCCCTAAAGATGCTCCTGCTGCTTTTCTTCCTCCTCATCCTAAGCTTCCTTCTCCTTGTCCTCGCCTTCCATCCAATTGTAATTCAACCTAATTGTGTTTCTCCCCCTCCTCTTCCTCATTTTGTTGGAGCTGTGAACACAATTAATGTGAATCTGGATTAATTTGTGCAAACAAGAAAAATCTACAGCTTTTTGGTCAGAGGTGCTCTTGTGATTTAAGCCGGGTAGAGTAGATTTATGTGTTGATGCTACCTGCTTCAGCTCTGGCTGCTGAGTGATATTTACACCCTGGCTGGATTACAAACTTTAACCATGTGCTCAACTTTGGCCCAGTGCTGATACCTCTTGTTAGTATAACGACCTCTTCTTAGCTTGTATGTATGATGTATGATGGTGGATAAATGAAATATACAAAAAAATTAACTATATTACAAAAGAACATCTACCTTGGAAACATCAAATGACTGGAGCATAACTTGTCAACTAGTCCGAAACTAAGTTATGCAGGAACAGTCAAAGACACACCTTCTCATGTCACATTTCTATTCATTTCTATATAATTCGATTAGACAATAAAGAGTTATCTAATCTAATTATTCATTCAAAACACTTATGCATAGCTGTATTTTATACAGCTCATACATAATTCAAAGTACAGGTTCATGTGAGTATTTAATGTACGGCTCAGATCTACAGAATTTCAGAGTTTCTAGAGCAGACACAGAGCTCACGTCATAACAGGCTTCAGGCGCCATTTTAGTGACTTTAACAATATATTAAATTTTAATTTCGGTCTAGCTGACATTAGGTTATGTACGCAGCACGCAATTGAACCACATATTTTAGAAGCCAAAGGTTCAAATTAGCTGGGAGCAGCTTCACTTAATTATAACAGTGGTTTTGTTAGGAAAACAGTTGGATACTAAATTGCGCTGACCTCAACGGCTAACGTATCTAGCTAATCGCTACTGTTAGCACAACATTAACAGCAAGCTACAATGACGAGTAACAAAAACAAAACAGTAATAAGGTTTTAATGAAAATGTTTTACCTTTTCTAACAGTCCCAGAATCCACAGCTTCAAAGTCCAGCAGGTACTGAAGACTGTTATCCGTTTCGCTGTCACTGTCCGTGAGTTTTTTTTCCCGAAGGTCAAGGCCCGCCGCTCGCACACTCTGTCTGCGCATGCGCATCCCAACGACTGACCCCCTCCGTCCGCTCCCGGGAGGTTATACTATGACGTGTTCTCTCTCTCTCCCTGTCATGTATTTGGCTCGAAACACATATTAACAAATTGATCAGTGATGAACAACTACTCAGATCATTTACCTAAGCAGTGTGCTTTGTCAAAACGAAGTCTGTGTCCATTACACTGACATTCTGTTCTGCAGTTGTTATTTACTTGTATTTTATAATTTGACTTTACATACTGCTGGGTGGTTTGTAAAGTTTATTATTATCATTATGCTATATTTTCAAAAATATATAATAATCTCAAAAGTAATGCCTTGGAGTAGAAAATAGTAATGCTTTATTAAAATTTAAAACTAAAGTACAGTATTTGAATGTGTGTATTGTGTCTATTGTTTGCAATTATTTCTAACTTTTATTTGAATATTCAGTTTCCTACCATCTTCTCTTAAAGGGTAATTGCCAGGTATCCCGCCCTTCCCCTTCGCACACACATGCACACAAAGAAAACACACAGTATAATTCACAGCCTCATTATAGTGAATAAATATTTATGCCATTTACACCATCAAACTTAGATTTGATAAAGAACCTTTTGTTCTTTAAAGAACCATTTGTAATAGCTGAAGAACCATCCACAAAATAAAAAGGTTCTTTGACGTATGATGGTTCTTTAAAGAACCATGAAGACATCTGAAGAACCATTTAAGAACCATAATTTTTCTGAGTGTACGATCACTCAGGAATAAGATAGACGAACTGGCCCTGATGAGAAGCATGAACAGAGACTTTGCCTCCTCCTGTGTCTTATGTTTTACGGAGTCGTGGCTCAGTGAGAACATCCCAGACTGCGCGCTCAAGCTGGAGGGCTTCCATCTGCTGCGCGCGGACCGGCAGGCCGCTCTCTCCGGTAAGTCCAAAGGTGGAGGTGTCTGCTTCTACATTAATAGTGGCTGGTGCACAGATGTGACAGTGATTGCTCAGCACTGCTCTCCCTCTCTGGAATATCTTTTTATTCACTGCAAACCGTTTTATTCTCCGCGGGAGTTTGCTTCATTCATCCTGGCCGCTGTTTACATCCCGCCAGACGCAGATGCGCAGGCAGCTCAGTGCGCACTCGCGGAGCAGATTCTCCACATGGAGCGGACATTCCCGGACTCTCTCATCATTGCTCTTGGGGACTTTAACAAAGCCAATCTGAGCCATGAGCTTCCGAAATATAAGCAGTATATTAAATGCCCGACCAGAGAGGAGAGGACATTAGACCACTGCTACAGCACGATCAGCGGGGCCTATCGCGCGGTGCCCCGCGCTTCACTCGGACTTTCTGACCACGTCATTATCCACCTAATCCCCGCGTACAGACAGAGGCTGAAGCTCTCCAAACCTGTCGTGAGGACCAAAAAACTGTGGAGCAACGAGGCTGTGGAGGAGCTTCGCACATGTTTGGAGTCTACAGACTGGGACACAATGAAGGCTGCTTCTAACAGCTTGGACGAGTTTACGGACACTGTCACCTCCTATATCCACTTCTGTGAGGACAGCATTGTGCCATCACGCACCAGGGTGAGTTATAACAATGACAAACCCTGGTTTACTCCTAAACTCAAAAAGCTGTGGCTGGAAAAGAGTAAGGCGTTCAGAAGCGGAGACAGGGACTGCTACAGAGAGGCCAAGTACAGGTTCACTAAGGAAGTGGACATTGCTAAACATCAGCACTCTGAGAAGATGCAGCAGCAGATCTCAGAGAATGACTCGGCCTCTGTGTGGAAAGGTTTTAGGAATATCACCAACTACAAGCCTAAAACCCCCCACTCCACTGACGACTTGCTCTTGGCCAACACCCTTAACGACTTCTACTGCCGTTTTGACGAGCCATCAGGCAGCCTTCACACCTCCAACGGCCCCAACAATAGAGACACTTTGGACACTAATTCCCCCACCTCTCCCCCCTCCATAGAGCCATCACCACCTTCAAACTGTTCACCTACAACACCCCCCTCCTCACCCCACACAAAAGAGGATTTCACACCACCTCCTCCCACCACAACTCTTCATATTCATGAAGCAGATGTGAGGAAGCAGTTTAAGAATCTGAATGCTCGGAAAGCTCCCGGCCCAGACGGTGTGTCTCCTGCCACCCTCAGACACTGTGCAAACGAGCTGGCCCCAGTGTTTTCTGGCATTTTCAACTCCTCACCGCAGGCATGTCATGTGCCTGCCTGCTTCAAGTCCTCTACCATAATCCCTGTCCCCAAGAAACCTAGGATCACTGGACTAAATGACTACAGACCCGTGGCTCTGACATCTGTGGTCATGAAGTCATTTGAGCGCCTGGTTCTCTCCCATCTCAAGACCCTCACGGCCCCCCTCCTGGACCCCCTGCAGTTTGCATATAGAGCCAACAGGTCTGTAGACGACGCCATCAACATGGCCCTACACTTCATCCTGCAGCATCTGGACTCCCCAGGAACCTACGCCAGGATCCTGTTTGTGGACTTCAGCTCTGCCTTCAACACCATCCTTCCAGACCATCTCCGAGGCAAGCTTTCCCAGATGAATGTGCCTGATCCCATCTGCCGGTGGATCACTGACTTCCTGACGGACAGGAAGCAGCATATGAGGCTGGGAAAGAATGTCTCGGACTCCCGGACCATCAGCACCGGCTCCCATCAGGGCTGTGTTCTTTCTCCTCTGCTCTTCTCCCTGTACACCAACTGCTGCACCTCCACCCACCAGTCTGTCAAGCTAATCAAGTTTGCAGATGACACCACCGTTATTGGGCTCATCTCGGACGGGGATGAGTCTGCCTACAGGAGGGAGGTTGAACGTCTGGTGTCCTGGTGCAGCCACAACAACCTGGTGCTGAATGCCCAGAAGACAGTGGAGATTATTGTGGACTTCAGGAAGCACACAGCCCCACTCCCCCCCATCATCCTGACTGACACCCCCATCACCTCTGTGGACTCATTCCGCTTCCTGGGTACCACCATCACCCAGGACCTGAAGTGGGAGCCCACCATCACCTCCGTCATCAAGAAAGCCCAGCAGAGGATGTACTTCCTGAGGCAGCTGAAGAAATTCAACCTGCCAACACGGACGATGATGCAGTTCTACACTGCAATCATCGAGTCCATCCTCACCTCCTCCATCACCGTGTGGTACGCTGGAGCCACTATCAGGGACAAACAGAGACTGCAGCGTGTTGTGCGCTCTGCTGAGAAGGTGATTGGCTGCAGACTCCCATCTCTGCAGGACCTGTACACCTCCAGGACATTGCAGCGTGCAGCTCGGATCTCAGCTGACCCTTCTCACCCTGGACACAGTCTGTTTGACCTGCTCCCCTCAGGCAGGAGGCTCCGGTCCATTCGCACCAGAACCTCTCGCCATAAGAACAGTTTCTTCCCCTCTGCTGTTGGACACATGAACAATAACCGTATGACTGTCCCCGCCACTAACACATGACCCTACGCTGTGTCACTGCATCATTCCATGTTTGGCACTGATCACCACCTGCACTCATGTATATATCTTTCTACGTAGCACTCTTAATTCTTATTCTCATGTATATATCTCATGTATATCTCATGCCCATATCTTTCTACGTAGCACTTTTAATTCTTATTCTTACTTTTATTTTTTCATGTCTATTTAAGTGCTATTTATGACACTATGTTTGCACTGAAGCACCGCAGCAATTTCCTAATGTTGTAAACCTGCTCAACATTTGGCAATAAACCCCTTTCTGATTCTGATTCTGATTCTGATGTGGATTGTCAAGACTCAAAACAATCATCAAGCAAAGACAACAGGGATCAAATGTACCGCATTTTGATCCGGGACGTACTCTGCATGAAAACAAGCGCTCACTCTTCCTGCTCAACAAATGACAAGGGCGGAGCCTTATACCACGTGATACAGAAGCTGTGCCGTGTGATGCTAAAATTAGCAGGGAAAAAACAACGGAGAGCACGTCAGGGATGACGAGAAAGTGACAGGAGAAAATCCGTCCCGGTCAACCACCCAAACATCAATAACGGGAACCTTATACAGCGCTTCCCTATACACGTCGAACTCCCGCAGGCACAAAGACATTACGGAGGCTATCACTTATCACCTGACCAAAGATATGGCTCCATCAACACTGTGCAAAACGAGGGATTTAGGAAAACGATCAACACCCTAGACAAACGCTACACAGTGCCGTCCCGCAACTATTTTTCTATTGTTGCACTACCTGCTCTGTACACGCAGCGTCGAGCAACGGTGGAGACGGAATTTCAAGCAGGACAACATTTTGCTGCAACAACAAAACGTGAGACATTTGTTGTTTTATGTTTATTTATTGTTATGAGAGAATCATGATCTCAATTCTAAGCCAAAAAATCGTGATTCTCATTTTATGCAAAATCGTGCAGCCCTAACATTAACACAAAACTATTGTTTCACCAGAGAAACACACATGAAGAGAGAGAGAGAGAGACAATAACAGCTACCAAACAGTCGTCATAATTCGTCACACAATGAGAAAAGGACAAATCAACAAGTAACAATGACTAATTAATATTAAAATCTGTAACATAATGTATTGTTTGGAGTTTAGTCTGATTGGTTCAGGATGAGCTGCCATTATCCAATCACACGTCTGCTTACCTGCATCTTTTCTCTTTTTTCTAACCTGAGCACCTGATGGCTTTGAACTTTTGTTGTCCATCTTCCATTGGTTTGAATTTTGCGCTCCAGTACAAACACAAATCCCCCAACCCGAGGATCAGCACAATTAACCTAACAGCAGGCACGTGCAGAGGGGGGGGGGCTAGAGGGGCTTGAGCACCCGCCCCTTTCCTGATGGGTGCCCAAGGTGCCCTTTTGCTGAGGCAACTTTTTAAAAAAAATTCTTTTTGTTTTTAATGTGTGTGTGGGTGCGGAGTCCTGTCTGTGCCCCTCAACAATAATATTTAACTAGTAATCACAGTTTTGCTAAATAAAAGGATCTGGCTTGCATCAGTCACATGATCACATTTAACCAATGATCGCCCTTGACGGCAGAACGCGCTGGTTACGAGCCGGGAACGAGCTCACAAAGAGCACGTGCATTTTTTCCGGTCCGGAGCTGTAGGAGAAACACAAGTTAACTCAGAGACACAGACTGATGCGACAAAACCAGTAAGTAGGTGCACAGCGTGCACTGTAGTGTGTAGCACCCAGGAGTATTAGCTTATTACGTACACGTTGGTAAGCTGTCTTGTTGCAACTGACGAACTGAAACAAACGAGCGTGCTGTGTGTGCAACAGCGTGACAAACATTACCTGTCCTTTTATTAACTGCACAAGTAGTGCTGGTCACAGCTGCTGGCTACCTGTGTAAGGCTGTCATGGGTCTGTAGCTCTGTCACCGTTTTAGGGAACATATTTAGTTTTAAAGTATTTAGAAACATATTTAGTTTTAAAGTAAGTTTCCGGGCTTTTCCTGCCTTTCTGGAGGGATTATATTTCACTAAAAAACGATCTAATATGCATGTCCACATAATAATTATTATCATTATAATATATTAAAAACACACGCTGTATTTTAAAGAACATACATTAAGAAGCAGATTATATTAGATTTATATTTTAAATAAGACAAAATTTGGATTTTACAGCAGTAAAATGATTGTATCTCTACAGTTTAAACATGTAATGTAATGAGTTTCTCCTCCCCTTTTGTGAGTGTGGACGCTTCATCTCTTTGCTCTTTAAATGCTTTGCTTCTTTTATTGATTTTTATTGATTTTTATGCTGATTTTTTCCCTTTTTTCCTTATGAGCTTACCTGCGATAGCTTCTGGACACTTATAGATCATTAGGACTAAAGTGTTCTTAACAGAAACAGCAACATTTTTATAGTTACCTTATCCTCAGCGCTCCGTGTGTCTGTGGCCTAGACACAGCTGAAGCCTGATTACAGCGTCTGGGCACCGAACAGCCTCAATAGCCTGGAAAGGGGCTAACCGCTAGGCTAACTAGCAACAAGATGCCTTCCCTCTCCACAGATGACTACCACAGCCTCCTGCAGAAGATTGCAGTACTGGAGACAAAAATTCATCGCTTAGAAGTAAACGTGGAGGTAAATGGACTGTGTGGAAATGAAACAACCTTGCCTTTGATTCAAAACAATGGCGATGAGCAAGCTAGTACACAGCTAAGGAGCACAGATAACATGACCAAGAAAGTAGACTCTGTGCATTATTATAAATCCTCAAGTGATAATCCCCCCTTGGACTGTCTTGGTGCAAAACCAAGACATAAATCATGTCTCCTGGAAGGGGGAGGACGTACCACAGGCAGGGCACAGCGAGCTGAAATCTCTGAAACCGACTGGCCTTCACTTCCTACGAGACAGAGAAGCTCTTCTACCCCTGTATACGGGAGGAAACAGGACTGGACAACCGCGAATAGGAAGGATAACAACAAACCTCCAAAACAACTGAATGTGAAACTGCAGAACAGATTTGCTCCACTATCAAAGGACCCTGGATCTATATCGGACAACCATCCATCTAAAAGCAGTGAAGTAAGGTCTGAAAATCTGTTGAAAAGTAAAAGACCACAGGGAAAGCTAAAGGCTAGGCCTGAAACTCTGATTGTGGGTGACTCTGCCGTAAAGGATGTACAAAGGATGTGCGGTAAGAACACTAAAGTCCTCTGCTTTCCTAACGATATGGTCAACAACCTGAAGGAGAGAATTCTTCAAATTGCAGATGAATATCCAACTGTGACAAACATTGTTCTGCATACAGGGTCAAACGATGTGTCCAAACAACAGTCGGAGGTTCTGAAACTGGACTTTACTGGATTATTAAACACTGTAAACTCTCTGAATGCAGCTGTATTCATCAGTGGACCTGTACCGCCGGTCAGAGGAGGAGACGAGAGATTCAGCAGGTTGTTTACACTGAATAAATGGATTATATCAGCATGTGCTGACCACTCAGTGCAATTTATCGACAACTTTAATATTTTTTGGGAACGCAGGCATCTGTTTAAAGCAAATGGATTTAATTTTAACAAGTCAGGGGTGAAACTGTTCACCTCCAACTTGTTTTATTCCATACGTCATCCATCTGTGCTTGGTGCCAAGGCTGAGATAAACGAGGAGTTATCTCATAAAGAGGAACAAACAGTACTCCAAGAACAGACAAAGCCCAGCAGAAACCTTGAGGAGGAGCTCCATTTGCCCCCACCCGGGAAGAGCCTCAGAAAGGAGAGACATCTGAGGCAAGAAGAGGGGTCCCTATTTGCCTCCAACTCTCTCAACAACACCAACGACCAGGACAAGGGACCACGACCTTCCCCAGTCCCCCAAACAGGCCATCACCCTCCTCCCCCTCCCTTTCTCCCTCCTCCCCACACCTGAAATTCACTGAGGAGATGATGGAGCGGGTCAATGCTGGGCTCAGATCTACCCCCCGTCCCAATCCCTTTTTGTCCCCCATAAACCCCCCACCAGAGCGGCCAAAGGTTCGCCATCGAGCCCCACCCTCAACAGAGCAATCGAAGTCACATTGCCCAGCCTCGCCCCCCTTAGTTCCTCCTTACCATCTTCATGCTCTGTCTCCGCAGTCTGATGTGTGATGTGTGAAGGGTCCGGGCTGTGAGGATTATGGCAGTGGTGACTTTTCCCAGGAGAAGCTGGGACCCTGTTTACTAGAAGGTTTTAAAATTTCTGTACTTTTAGGTGACAGGAGACATGTGGCCTGGTCAAAACACAGAGAGGTGCACTCTAAAAGATCTTTAAACATAGTAAACATACCTTGTGTGCCACAGACTGCTCCCAAACACGAGGGGACAAGTAATACCTCTAAAACACTTAAGTTGGCTTTATTAAACGTTAGATCTTTAGCTGGGAAAACATTTTTAATTAATGATTTAATCACTGAGCACAGCCTTGATTTTATGTTTTTAACTGAAACTTGGTTGGACCAAAGTAACAGTGGAGCTGTTCTCATCGAGACGACCCCTCCTAACTACAGTTTTATCAGTGAGGTCAGGGTGAGCAGGAGAGGAGGAGGGGTTGCTGTCTTATTTAATGAATCATTTCAATGTAAGCAGCTATCTCCTGGAAGTTTTCAGTCTTTTGAATATGTGGCTTTACAGCTGAAGGCCCCATCCAAAGTTGTGTTTCTTAATGTTTACAGGCCTCCCAAATACTGCACAGACTTTTTTAATGACCTCAGTGAACTGCTGTCTGTGATCTGTGTTGATTTTGACTGTGTAATTATTGTTGGGGATTTTAACATTCATGTGGACAACCCTCAGGACAAAGGGACTAAAGACCTGAGTAACACTCTGGGCAACTTTGGGCTGACTCAGCATGTAACAGAGGCCACACATAATAGAGGACACACTCTTGACCTACTGATCTCCAAAGGCCTGAGCATTTCAAAGGTTACTGTGTCTGATGTGGGCGTGTCTGATCATTACTGTGTTTTCTTTGAAAGTAAAATCTCAGCCCACACAAATATATCAACAACAGTGATCACAAAACGGTGTATAACTGAACACAGTAGTGCAATTTTTAACCAGGTCTTCCCATTAACACCTGACCTGTCCAGAGGGTCAGTCAATGAGCTCGTAAATAGCTTCAATGCTAACATGTTAAATGTAATGGACACTATTGCTCCCATTAAGGTGAAGGTTATCTCTGGAAGGAAAAAGTCTCCATGGAGAAACTCCACACTGGTGAAAAATGAAAAAAGAGAGTGTAGGAAAGCTGAGCGCAGATGGAGAAAAACAAACCTCCAGGTTCATTATGACATTTATAAAGAGAAACTTCACAATTATAATTTACAACTGAGGAGTGCAAGGAGGTCCTACTTCTCTGACATCATCACTAAAAACAGCCATAATGCTCGGGTCTTATTTTCTACAGTTGACAGGCTAACGAACCCTCCTGTGTCAGTGGCAGCTGAACTTCATTCGACCATGGCCTGCAATGACTTTGCCAAATTCTTCACAGAAAAAATCCAAAAAATTAGACAAGCAATTGGTACATCAACAGCAGATCCAGGATATATACTGTGTCCACCAAAAAACTGTTTAAACACCATGAAACAGTTTCAACCTATTAACAGCAAAGACCTGGAGGACATCCTAGGTCAACTGAACAACTCCTCCTGCTGTTTAGATGTCCTGCCAACAAGTTTTTTCAAAAAGGTCTCAAAGACTTTAGAGTCAGACCTGTTACAGATCGTCAACTTTTCTTTATTATCAGGTGTGTTTCCAGAACCACTAAAAACTGCTGTAATCAAACCTATACTGAAAAAGGACAATCTTGACAAGACACAAATGAACAACTACAGGCCGATCTCAAATCTCCCATTTTTAAGTAAGATCACTGAAAAAGCAGTTTCTCAACAGCTCAATTACTTCTTAAAACAGAATAATTGCTACGATGCCTTCCAGTCAGGTTTTAGACAGAACCACAGCACTGAAACCGCTCTGACCAAAGTGTTTAATGACATATGTCTGAATACAGACAGTGGAAAAATGTCAGTCTTAGTTTTACTGGATCTCAGTGCAGCATTTGATACAGTTGACCACAACATATTACTCAAACGACTGGAGAACTGGACAGGTCTTTCAGGAGCTGTACTAAACTGGTTCAAAACATACTTAGAAAACAGGAAATACTTTGTATCAATAGGTAACTTCACATCTGCGCAGACAAGTATCACATGTGGAGTTCCCCAAGGTTCCATTTTGGGACCCCTTCTGTTTAACATTTACATGCTCCCACTGGCACAGATTATAAACAACAACAAAATAAACTATCACAGCTATGCAGATGACACACAAATATATATCACAATGTCACCAGGAGACCAAGGCCCTGTGCAGGCTCTTGGTAAATGCATTGAGGAAATCAATGACTGGTTGTGCCACAATTTTCTCCAGCTAAACAAAAAAAAAACTGAGGTAATAGTCTTTGGCGCCAAAGAAAAACGATTACAGGTCACCAGAGAACTTCAATCTATACATCAAAAAACCACAAACCAAGCGAGAAATTTGGGTGTAGTGATGGATGCAGACCTAAACTTAGAAAAACACATTAAGACAATAACAAAGTCAGCTTACTATCACCTCAAGAATATTTCAAGGATAAAAGATCTGATGTCTCAACAGGACCTGGAAAAACTAGTCCATGCATTCATCTTTAGTAGGCTTGATTACTGTAACAGCATCTTTACAGGTCTACCTAAAAAATCAGTCAGACAACTACAGCTCATTCAGAACTCTGCTGCTCGAGTCCTCACTAAGACCAAAAAAGTGGACCACATCAGTCCAGCTCTGAGGTCTTTACACTGGCTGCCTGTCCGTCAGAGGATAGACTTTAAAGTTCTGATGCTGGTCTATAAAGCTCTGAATGGTTTAGGACCAAAATACATCAATGACCTCCTGACCCAGTATGAACCTTCCAGATCCCTCAGGTCATCTGGATCCGGTCTTTTATCAGTTCCCAGAGTCAGAACCAGACACGGAGAAGCTGCATTCAGCTTTTATGCTCCTTATATCTGGAACAAACTCCCAGAAAGCCTCAGATCAGCTGAAACACTCAGTTTATTTAAATCCAGGTTGAAGACTCACCTGTTCTCAGCTGCATTTGAATAAAGCACCAAATCCACACTTTTAAGCTTAAATTTCAAAACTTACATTTAACTACTGATTTTATCTACTGTTCTGATTTTATCTGTTTTGATTTTATATACTGTTTTGTTTGTTTGTTTGTTTGTTAATTAGTTAGTTAGTTTATTTGCTTGTTTTAATCAATTTTAAATCATGCTTTTTATTTGTTTTTGTTTCTAATGTCTCTGTAAAGCACTTTGAATCACCTTGCTGTTGAATTGTGCTATACAAATAAACTTGCCTTGCCTTGCCATCAGAAGGGCTCAAACCTCTACCTGTCCTTTTATTAACTGCACAAGTAGTGCTGGTCACAGCTGCTGGCTACCTGTGTAAGGCTGTCATGGGTCTGTAGCTCTGTCACCGTTTTAGGGAACATATTTAGTTTTAAAGTAAGTTTCCGGGCTTTTCCTGCCTTTCTGGAGGGATTATATTTCACTAAAAAATGATCTAATATGCATGTCCACATAATTATGCATTATTATAATTATAATATATTAAAAACACAAGCTGTATTTTAAAGAACATACATTAAGAAGCAGATTATATTAGATTTATATTTTAAATAAGACAAAATTTGGATGTTACAGCAGTAAAATGATTGTATCTCTACAGTTTAAACATGTAATAAGCTTTGCCCTGCACAGAGTGGATAGTGAAACACATGGAATCATCATAAATACATTATTTCATATTTATTACTTCCCCCTCCTCTTTGCTTTATTATTGTAGCTCTAGTAATGAATAATAATGTAAGGATTCTGGATCAGCACCATGATGCCCATAGTATATACAGTATTCTGAAGAAGGTCTGAAATGTCACTGTGTGTGTGTGCATGTGTGTGTTTTATTTAGATGGATTTTTTAAAAAAAATATTACTCATGATATAACATTGTCCAGACATGGCTGGTAAGGACATGAGGAGGAAACAGTAGGAGCTGTGTGAGGCTACTAAAGGCAGTGCTATAACATTTTTCTGTCATCATTTTATTATAGATTAAGTGCAAGAGTTGTTAGGTGTGGATAATTAGATTATAGTTTATTGCAATAGCAAGTTGTGCCTTGTTCTCACATAGACAGCAAGTGCAGAGTGATATATGAAATGATGGGATGGAAGGAAGAAGAGAAGCAAAGAGTGATTCACAGGCAGAGCCTAAATTATTTCTCACAGTTTTTTGTTGCCTTATGGTTCCAAGCGCTGTCACCAATCTTTGCATTTAGTTATTATCTCATGACACTTGTTTAATCAGCTACCATCTCTCCTGTGGACTTTTTAATGTCTACAGTCTCAGACCAACACAGCCCTGCCCTCATAGCTGGACTGGCCATCAGGCATACACTTGCCCGGTGGGCCGCTGGCGATTTTTTGTTTTTATGGGCCGACCGATTGGGAAGGGTATAAACAATGAAAGGCGTTGGATTGGCCAATTGGTCATGATCGACTCTGGGCTGGACCAATTACAGCCGAGGAGGTCGGATGCACCCTCCCCCTTGTTTAGCAATCTTATAGACGAACTAAAGAAAATGGAGAACAAAAAAAGGAAAGGAGGTGCCGAAAAAATTAGGGCCAAAAAGAAACAAGCCCTTCAGGCAGACGCTGCCAAATGTGTGAAAATTACTGAATTGTTTGGTGGTAGCTATGGCACAGCTTCCATAGATTTAGCAAGATCAGCAAGTGGTGGAGGCCAGCAGGTGGATGAAGGAAAGGGGAGGCAGGAGGAGGAGAGACGCGAGGTGGCCGCCGGTCATAGTGGCAGAGGAACTGAACTTCAGGCAAGAAGTTATGACCTGCTGTCTATCTGTGTCAGATAGAAACTAATTTTAGTTGTAGTTTGTTTTCGTTGTGGTGACTTTATACAGTCGCTTAGAATAACTCGTACAGCGTAACTAGCATGACGGAGTTTATATACTGCTGGGCGGGTGCTATGAAGTTACTGATAGTAAATTTTATTTTATGCTTAAGGTTAGTTTCTCAAACTTCTCAAAATCTTAACAAATTGTGCCAATCCTTACATGTTGCACCAGCTGATTTATCATCAAAAGTGGAGAAGTCTGTGACAGAGGAGACAGAAGAGCAGGAGAGAGAGATGAAAGAGCAAGAGAGAGAGAGATGGAAGAGCAAGAGAGAGAGATGGAAGAGCAGCAGAGAGAGATGGAAGAGCAAGAGAGAGAGATGGAAGAGCAAGAGAGAGAGATGGAGCGAGAGAGAGATGGAAGAGCAGGAGAGAGAGATGGAAGAGCAGGAGAGAGAGATGGAAGAGCAAGAGAGAGAGATGGAAGAGCAGCAGAGAGAGATGGAAGAGCAGGAGAGAGAGATGGAAGAGCAAGAGAGAGAGATGGAGCGAGAGAGAGATGGAAGAGCAGGAGAGAGAGATGGAAGAGCAAGAGAGAGAGATGGAAGAGCAGGAGAGAGAGATGGAAGAGCAGGAGAGAGAGATGGAAGAGCAGGAGAGTGAGAGCCAGGGCATCGATGACTTTGCTCGCCCTGAACCTGCCATATTACAGGCCTTCTTAGATTACCACCCACAGCAGAACAGTAGCAGTGCAGTTGTGATGAGGGTGTTCAGCTGTAATGGCACCAACAGGAAGTGGCTTACTTATTGCAAAGAACGCCATTTATTGTTCTGCTTTGTGTGTCTGGCATTTGCAAGGCTGACTGACACCAGCACATTTATAACAGGCATGAGTGACTGGCGACATATACATCTGCGCACAGAGGAGCATGAAAAGAGCAATACACACCAGACCTGTGCTGAAGCTTTTTTCTTAAGGTGCTCAAAAGGCAACATCAGGAGCTTGTTTGCTGGCAGTCAGTTGTCAGCTCACAGAGCACAAGTGAAAAAGAGACGGCAAGTTTTAGAGCGTATAGTGGATGTGATCAAAGTACTTGGGAAGAGGGGACTCAGCTATAGGCATGTGGAGAATGAGGCTGCATACATTTTAGGTGATAACACCATCGATCATGGTAACTTTCTGGAACTGATTGTGTTATTAGGCAAGTATGATATGTGCCTTGGAGAACATTTGAATGACTGCATTGAAAAAAGCAAGAAGTTGCATCAGACCAGTGGATCAAGAGGTAGAGGATCTCTCATCACCCTACTCTCCAAAACAACTGTCAACTCAGTGATTGATGCACTTGGCCATCTCCTTCAAGAGAGCATCGCCAGTGATGTCCAGAAAGCTGGGATGTTTTCTGTTCAGCTAGACACAACCCAAGACATCACAGGTTATGATCAGTGTTCAGTAATCATCAGGTATGTTACTGAGTCTGTGCAGGAGAGGCTTGTCTCCATAGTGAGGTGCGAAGCATCCACGGGGCAGTACTTTGTAAACTTGCTTTCCGGAGTTTTAGAGCATCTGAATCTAGACAAGGCCATGTGCACTGGGAATGCAACAGATGGTGCTTCAAATATGCAGGGCCAGTACAAAGGCTTTTCAGCACTTATGACTGCCCAGTCTCCAACTCATGTGCATGTGTGGTGCTATGCACACATACTTAATCTTGTGATTGCTGACACAACACAAAGTGTCATTGAAAGTGGATCACTCTTTAATTTACTTAATGACATAGCTGTGTTCATCAAGGAGTCCTATCACAGGGTTAATCTGTGGGAGAAACAAACCGAAAACACAAGACACAGACGCCTCAGTCCAATAGGTGAGACACGGTGGTGGGCCAAGCATGATGCCCTCCAGAAAATCTTTGGACATTTTGGAAAACCAGATGATGGCCTCTTCGTTGATGTAGTGCTGACGATGGAAGCCATTGAAAAGAGGGAAAAAGAAAAGCCAGCTGTTCGTGCCAAAGCACGAGGCTTTAAAGAGTGTCTCTTGAAGCATGAAACTGTGTTAACAGCACAGATATTTCTTAGAGTGTTTGAACAAACAACTCCTCTGTCAAAGTACCTCCAGTCAAAGGGGATGGACATTCTCTCTGCCCATCATATGGTGACTGCCACACAAGATGGCCTCAAAAGTATTGCCAGGGACTTTCCAACTGTGAAGACAGCTGCAGACACATTTGTGAAACAGACAAATCAAAAACTAGAGGAGAGGGAGAACAACACAGACATGGAAGTGGAGGCTGAACTACCTAAAAAGAGAGCCAAAAAGAGAAAAGGCATGGCCGGAGAGATGCCTGAAGATGAGTTGCAAATCAATGCTGAGAAATCATATGAGGTGAAAGTGCAAAACATCATCCTGGACACAGTTATTGAAGCAATCCACAGACGATTTGTCATACATGGCCCTCTTCTTGCCGATTTGGCATGGTTGGACCCCAGGAAGTTTAGCCAGGTCAGAACAGTTTCTCTTCCAAGTAATGCATTTCAGAACCTCAGCGCCTGTCTACTTAAATTTGACAGCAGGGCTACAGTTAATAACCTTCAGTCAGAACTGAAACGTTTTGCTGAACAGTGGGAAAGGCTTAAGACATCACATGTAGATGAGTACACGACCAGAACAGCAAAGGACAGATCTGAAGAATGGGACGAAGAAAGTGAAATTGTGACCGAAAGCTGTGGTTCTTGCAAAAATTGCCCACTGTGCTGCTATCAAATACTCAGGCGGTTCAACATGCTGTCTGATGCCTATCGTCTCCTTGGGCTGGCATACAAGTACCTGCTGACCCTCTCCCTCACTCAGGTTGCCTGTGAAAGAACATTCTCTACACTCAAGTTCATTAAAAGCAGACTCCGAAGCAGCCTGTCTGCAAACAAGCTGGAGATGTTTATGCTGATGGCCACTGAAAAGGACATTCTCATGTCATTGGACTCTGACATGGTCATTGACAGGGTAGCTGAGAAGAGTGACCTGCTGAGAAAGCTCCTTTTGTAACCTGGTGAGGTGAAATAAAAACGAGCAAAACATTCCTAATTATCTATTGTTAATATTAAATTCAGCTTTATTGTTATTGCCTAAATGAATACGTTTAGTATCTACCTTCACTTCAAACAAGTCAAGTGATTGGTAAATGCTTAGAATTTGTCCATCTTAATAGATAGAATAAATATGAGATTGGAGTATTAGGCATTTATAAACATATATTCTTACAGTCTTAATCTGTCATTGTTTCATTTCAGATGCTGTCAGTCATTTTAGGAGGACTGAAGTGTGTTCATTTTAAGTAAGTACTATATGGAATATGATTCAACCATTTTTCTAGAGTAAGCATACCAGTACTGTCATCGTCTGAAAAAATCTATTAAGTACAATTCTTTCTCAACCTTCACTGTCTGTCCTTTCACTTCATAAAGGTATCCATGTCTTAAGATATGTTCAGTGTTGCTGCTGTGGAAGTGTTGTAGGTGACCTTTTATTGATGAGTGAATAGTCTTTGGTGATACAATTCAATTATAATCTGTCCTTTATAGATTGTAATATTCATCTAATCTTTATTCCTTTCTGTCCTGTTTGTCAGGGTCTGATCATACATTGTTTGTTTAAGAGGTTCGAGACCATTCAACTTTTTAAGTTCATCAACGTAAGTACTAGTGTATATGATTTCTCTAATTCCTTTCTGGAATAAAGATGCCAGTACTGTGATCATCTGAGCAAGTCCATCAATTGCCATTCACAGTTCTTTGTCCTTTCACTTGTGTCCTGTTTTTCAGGGTCGCATATAATTTCTTCAGAAGTAAGTACTGTATATGATGCCAGTATTTTCCCATATTTTCTAGATACTGTATTAGTACTGTGTGTAAAATGCCATCAAAAACTCAATTAAGTGTTATTCTTATTCTTCTTTCTCACCTTTCTTTCGCTGTCTCCTTTCATATTTAAAGGTTGCTGTGTTAACAAAATATATTGTGCTACCATGCTGTTTTCTATTGTTTTGGTAAATAAATACTTTATGAAAATATCCCTAAATCTGTCATTTATTAATTTTAATATTAATTAATGATCATGTCTCACCTTTAGTGTTCTTGGTCTTAATTTCAGGTTTCTACCATGTGTTGTAGATAGTTCAGGAGGTTAACTCTACCAAGCAGTCTTTTTGTTTCCGCTATGTACTGTTTAAAATCCCGAATAGGGAGAATGGTGTAGGTTTAACTTTATTAGATTGATACATATATACCAACAAGGCAGTGTACATCAAAGCAGTTGTTTTCATGCAAAGGCTTTATGGTTTTTCCTATAGCGATTGACAGACCACGTGACTTTGCGCATTGCATGCCGGGAACTCCTGGCAAAACAATCCAAGTACCGCATCAAATACAAGCATTTGCAATTGCAGCACCGCAAAACGTTCATTCTCCGGTTCCAATACCTTCTTGTTTTTTCTTTGCCGCACAAAAAAGGTATGTACAAAACGACGGAGAACAATGCCGGTCCCAGTCCAGCCCTGCCTGCCCTCCAGCACTATCCACAGCAACCCCTCAACAGCAACATTGTACCCATCAGGTAAAGCATCGGCTACGTTTGCTTTGCCTTGTTGCCCATATTAGATTCTTGATGAAAGTGTGTTGTTGTTATTCAACCTGGTTCAATGTGCCCCTTTTTAACTTTGAGCACCCGCCCCTTTAAACCTCTCTGCACGGCCCTGCCTAACAGACCTACACCTTAGTTCACAGATTCACTTTGTCTAAGGTTGATTTCTGGGATTTCACACAACCCAGGATTCAGATCGTGAATCCATGATGGGCTTGGATTTACATCATTATAAATGAAATGTGCTCTACTTGGAAGCAGCCGGCCCCGCCCCTTTTGACGGGTTGTGTGAGACTTTAAATCATCAAACTGTAAATTATAAATTTAAATTGTTATTGATCCTTTACCCCGAGTCCTAAAGTGTAGATTTATTTTCTTACTCTTCTTATATTTATTGTTTGTTTACTTGCACCGCTGTAACTGCAGCCTCGTCGTCTCGTCTCTCTATATGCTGGACTGTCTGTAGCGGAGATGACAATAAAGTTTACTTTGACTTCAGCAGCGCGCAGGCGCACCGAGGGCTCTCGCGCTCACTTTATAGAATTTAGAAAAAACATCGGTGCAGATTATAAGTCTGTATCATAATATCTGTTTGTTGTTTTTATTTTGTTTTGCGAGTTGGTTATTAGATGCCGCTCCAGCCAGCCAGAGACTCCCCGCCGCCCCGCCCTCTCCTCCCTGTGCCGCCAGCAGCAGGCGCACCTCGCAAACGGAGGGCGCCCTTACTCCCAGCAAATGGCTGATAGAAAACCGATCGGTGCCTACGAATTTCCCAATATGCGCTGGCATGACGTCGGGGAAGCATGGGTACGACCGATTATTTTATTTTTTTCTTGCCCGTGATGCCCCCCCCCCACCACGATGCATTCTATTGGTTTGCACACTTACACACACCCAGCTGTGGTTTCCTGTTTTGCTGGACTCTGGAGAGCCCCGCCTTTAACGCTCTTCTCTCACAGAGAGCAACAGAAAACTTGGAAAAACTCCAGATTGACTGAACTCAGTTCAAAGTTACCTTGACACCTTTAGATGTGAGACGTAGTGATGGTCCGCTTGAAGCTGACGCTCCGGTGCGTGTGTCAGAAAGATCAACGCGCTGCTTCAGAAGCACCGTGTCGAGGCTTGATTCGTTTGGCCAGAGTCACGTGATCAGTGACGTCTGAAGCTTCGTTTAGAACGTACCTTTTTTAAATCGAACTTTATTGAAACACAATGAGTATACAACATACAAACAGATGAAGTTTACAAAAGAACAGAACATGAACATACAGAACCAGGAGTAAAAAAATGATGATATGAGTAGGCGAAAAAAATCAACATATAAATATTGTTCTGAGAGGCTTTTTGTTGGTTGAGTCTGAAATTGATTGTATGTACAATTCATATCCTTATAAAAAGGCAGAAATATGGTGTTTTATTAATAAACTTACATTCATGGATATAAAATAGCTAAAAGTATTAACAAATTTTTTATAAAAAAACATTTATCATTCTTCCTGGGGAACTTAAAGAAAAAGAATAAAACATTTTCCCATCGTAAAGAAAACTCCCTTAAAATATGGACAATAACAAAACTGCTAAATTCTTCCAGAATCTCTGTGTAGAGGAACCAAAAGAGATGTGCCACAGTTTCTGGATGATCCCCACAGAAAGTTCAATTAGTATTTATGTCTCTTTTAAATGTTACCATATAGTGACTGGCTGGGTCACATTTATGAAGAATTTTATATGAGATTTCCTTCACCTTGTTCACAATTAGATATTTATGGGATCATCCAGACTGTCTTCCAGGTGATATCTGGAACATGTCGGTTCCAGTAAGATATTCTATATATGGGAGAGACATGATATCTTCTTGGAATAAACTACATATTCTCTTATTGCTGTTACCAAGTTCCTGTGAAAAGCAGATTTTTCCCACTGCTGACTCAGCTGGATCAGGGAGAGTGACTGAGGCAGATATTGAGCTGTCAGTGTTTTTATATAACATTAAAGTCCCTGAGGGTATGGCACCAAGCACCATTGAGAATTCCCCAACACTGACGGGAAAATTATATAGTGTAAGGAATTCATTGTAAGTAAGTAGTACTCCCTCGTTAAATTTTAAAACTTAGTAGCGGCCGCCATTGTTGGCAGCTGAAATTTGGCTGGGCCGCGCTATGAATTCTGGGATATGGTGGGCCACGAAGGACACACCCGACCCATCCTTCAAACTCGGGGGAATGAAGGACGCATTTGAAGGAGTCGAGGAATCGGGACAGCCTTCGTCGCCTGGCTGTGACGTCATCGGCCTTCAAATGCGGCCTCCGGAGGATGCAGCCGACGTTTTGGGACACAGCTTGTGTGTCTTTGTTGGTCATGTGACCTCCCAGGGACTACACATGGAAACGAGCAGTTTAGCTCAAATCTGGCAGGTTTCCATCGTCTGTTTTTGTCCTGATGTCCATGAACATGAACACTGTCCCTGTCAAACACGTCCAGATAATCTGATCCAGTGTTGTTCTTCTTCTGTGGTGTTTGTGATGGAGCAGCAGCTGCTGATCCTGATGTCCTCCACCAAGGGGGCAGCAAATTCAGCTGACTGCCATCATTTATTAAAAAGATGTAACAATGTGACATAATGCAATATAATAGTGTCAGTTACACATTGTGGGTTGCACTGTGGCCAGAATGGACATTACCTCCTGCCTAATGGAAGCTGTCAGCCATCCTGCAACCATGAATTAGATAAGCAGAAGTGAAGGGATTGTTAACAACAATTTAATAATAAAATGTAATGTGATAGTTGCACTTTATTAGCTCCCCACAATCGTATGAATAATAACCATGAATGCACTGCATGCTCATAGCAAGTTCTTTAGGTTTAAAGTGAGATCCTGCTTTAAAGGGCGCTTCATCTGCTGGGAATGACATGTTTCTTCTAGTATGTAAGGCTCAGCCCATCTTACTGGGACTTGCTTTTGTAGATCCACATGCTCTAAACCTGCTGCTCCATGATTGGTGCAGAAGCTTTAAGCTACTATTAACAAATAATGACCATGGACTTAGTTGTTACTACAATAACTTATCATTGAGCAACTTTTAATTTTACTTGTAAAACTATGCAAGTAGAATTGAATGGGGCACAGTGAGCTGAGCACAGGCCCACTCTGTGACACTCAGAGGTTTGTGGATATCATACTGAGAGTATTGGACACAGTGCAGCCAGCTTGCAGCCACTTTCCCACCACTTTAGCACAATGTTTACATGAGACTCAGCCACACTAATGTTCCTGGGCAGACATGTGGTGCAGCATGGCTGATGGCACTGTACCTGCAGCTGTCATGGACAAGAACCACTCAATACCTCACCCAAGCCAAGCCTGTGCTGATGTTGTGATCTGAGACCGAGACACTAACCCAGGATCATGATATGATGTTGTGAGAGTTTCACTAAGAATTAGCTCTGATTACAAGATTTCAATCTATCGTAACTCTAATTTGTATTTACTTCAGTTTGTTCATCTTGGAGCTGTGTGCAGCTGAGGACAGTCTTATTATTACCAGGTGAGGATATGTAACAGCCACAGTCTGTAGAGATGATGTCACCATGGAGTGGTGATGTCACTGGAGCTGCCAATATGTGCTCCAGCCAAAGCTACACCAGAGGGTTGTGCTGTGTAACAGGTTGGTGCAGGTGGTGTTATCTACATTTGAACATTAGGCAACAGTCTCATGAAGACACTTTCTATTGTTCACTAAAGACCAACAATAACAGAGACAAAGGGAGAGCAGCAGAACTAGTGCTAACAATTAGCACTGCTAGCCTGCCCACCAACACCAGCTAATGTTCTAAAAACGATGATCAATGATTTTGCTGTAACGGCTCCAGCTGTCTGTGTCAGGGACACGTTGGAGATGAAGTGAGTGATCCAGTGACAAAGGTTTGGAAAGCTGCAGTCAGCTGAGACTAAAGGAGTCACCTGACCGAGAGACCAAATGTTTCACTGAGAACGTCCAGATGAACAGAATCAACCTTTGGGATAATCTGTTCCACACATCCATGTTTCACTTACTGCATTATATTTCCTCATTGCTGTGCACACAGGCCTGTGGCTTATAACCAACTCCAAGTTCAGACTCAGAGGCTGCTGAAGCTGTTTTCTGGAACAGAGACGTGTTGGATATAAAAGCAACTCTTCTTTATGTGTCAGCACTGAGGAAAGGAGCAGCTTCGTTTCTAAGTGTATGAAGGACTGTAGCAGTGTGTGTGTGAGCTTTATTTCACAGACAGAACCATGTCAAAAACACAACTTCAGGTAAAAACAATACAAAATCAAAGAGTCTGATCAGAAGGATTAAACAGAGGAGTGTGGGACTGTTTTTAACAGACAGCAGGTTAAGCCAGGCTGGAGGAGTAAACTGAGCCTCGGTGTGAGCAGCAGTGTGTTTGACAGGAAGCTGAGATAAACAGTCTGGAGCCCATTTAGTGCTTCATATGAAAGTGTGAGGATTTGAAAGCAAATCTAAAATCAAGCAGGAGTCAGTGTGAGAATGATTTGTGCTTTTCCTCAGTCAGATGCTGGGAGTTTCAGTTCATCCATGTTCAGCGTGCTGTGCTTTGTGTAACAGGAGAATATGACAGTATAAATCAAGTCTTCATGTCACTGAAAGCCTCCACAGTCTGCTATGGAGGTGCATCAGTTTGGATTTACAAGAAGAACATTTCTTAAACCTGCCACAAGATGGCGCTCCAACAGAAGGGATGTCCACAGTGTAACACAGACACACACATACTGTGTGAATGTGTGAGTGAATGGGCTTTCAACACAAGGCTTCTGCTGCTACCTTTAATGACATAATTAGCTAACAAGAACAAACTGTTAATTACCACCAAAGAACGGCTCCAGATTTTAGCTGCTGACCATTTTGTGAAACGTTGATTACATCAGCTTATTGTTGATTTTTCAACCTTAATATCAGCTGCTTTAAAGGAGCCTCGTTCTCTCACAGTAACACTTTTCTTCACTAGATGCAGTGCAGGCACAGTCTGTGTTTCTAAACTACACACTAATGTTCATTGTTGTGCAGCTAAATCCTCCCTCTGGATGGGAAGAATCCCTGTCAGGCTTCAAACACCTGGCTTGGTGTTCTGGAGCTAATGTGTCACCTGTGAGGACTCTGAGATGAACACACAGCAGACACTTCAGTTCTCCGTCTGTGTGTCCTCAGTTTCCCAGCATGCCTTGGCTGTGGTGGTGGAGGTGAATGAGGGGGAACATGCTGCTCTGTCAGCACTCAGGTTTCATACCTGGTGATCTCAGAGGACAAAGCGGCGTTACAGCAGCGCACGTTGATGAGACCTGATGCTCTGAACAGTTCAGACTTCAGCCTCACTCTGAGAAAACAAACGACTGACTGTCAGCAGCAACTACACCTGCTCCATCAGTGACGGAGAGAAGAACTGAGACTGAGAGACATACAGCTGCAGGTCAAAGGTCAGAAACGCCCGCTCTTTGTACGGGTCAGGAGTTAGTACTGCAGAGGTCAGAGGTCAGCTTGCTGACAAACCATTTGAAACAGTTTGGAGCTAAAAGCACAACAGCAGAGGAAAGAAGAGACACTGCAGAGATGATGCAAAATATTGTGTTTTGTTCTCAGCTGTCAAAAAGTGTAACACACGTGTTCCAGCACAGCCTTTGTGTACTTTCACTTCTCCATACTGTCCATTGGAAATCCTGTTTGTTACTTTTTGATTTCAGTCCATGTGTCCAAAGCAAACTTCTGTCCCACACTTTCTCTGCTGACTCTTCACCGATGCTCAGATGATCTCAGATGATTTCACCAGAACTCATCAAAATTCGGGCTCCACAGAAACCCAGACGTCACTAAACAAGCGTAACAAGCAAAGTGAAAACTGGTCGTTCAGCTTTATTGACCAAAGATAAGCTCACATGTCACCTCATGACACAGACACTTATTTCCACAGCATGCACGAGGACTGACAATAAGTGTCTATAAAGCCACTTCTATCTGCCACACCTGTGCTTCTGTCATGGTTGCTCTCCTCTCACTCTGTCATTTATCCACAGTCTGCCTCCCTCTGCTCCGTCAGCTGACGTCCTCTCTACACCACCTGCTGTGTTTTATCCTGCAAAAACACATTTAAGAAGCGTTGCACCGAGTAACGGGAGGAACTGCTATAAAATCCATTTAAAGGAGGTGGTGCTGAGTGCTGTGACTGGGGTCCCACCACTGACATCACGGGTGGAGGACATGTTGGAAAACTGCTACAAAGTGCTGTGCAGCCAGCAGAGCTTACAGTCTGTCCTGTGTGTCATACAGGCTCTCACACTTAGTGTTTCTGTGACACATTGAAGAGAAGTTTGTGTTGTTCACAGTTGTGCTTGTACTGAGTGACAGCTGACATGACCTAACAGGAATAATGTGTCTGTGCTGAATGAGAAGTAACACACAATGAAGTCTTGATGCATCTCAATCATCCAGGAAAGTGAGTCTGTTGCTTCTGTTCATCTGGACGCAGCGTTTTGTGGGAGAAACGTGTCGTCATCATCAGGTGACGTCTTCAGTCTCAGCTGCAGGTTTCAGTCTTACAAACAGGACATTTGCATAAAGACTGAAAGCAGCTGCAGGAACGATGGGCTGGGAGCTCCGTTCCTTCATCTTAATTATGCAGATTCTCAGGACCATTGATCAACAACCACTGATCCATGTCCATGAGTCCCATTCACAGAGATGTGGGAATGGCTGCAGTCACAGCATGTAAGATGGAAATAAATGAGAAGTATTTAGCTGAAGTGGATTTGATTTATGTTACTTCTTTTTTAACTTGTAGTTCTACATTGGAAGATTATTGTGATATTGAAATATAAAAATACATTTATATTCTATTATTTTCTCAAAATAAGCGTCACACTCGTGGAAGCCGGTGTAGCCGCCGAAACGCCTGCATTTATGGAGACTTTCAGCCCCAGGTAGGCCAGTTATGGATCTTGGGATCCACATTATGTCAGCAGCTGTTCTCCACCGTGAACTGTGTTCAAACAAACACGCTCACGCCTCACAGACGACAGCTTACAGTCTGTAGAGATAAAGTGACTTCGTACAGCCCCGTCTTCAGTCTTGTGGAGATGATCTCGATGCTTTGGTGGATGTTACTAGCTCCTGTGCAGTATTTTGTAAAGACATGATTATACCCCGTAAGCGCGTTAAAATTTACGCTAACAATAAGCCATGGGTCACTAAAAGTGTCAAATCCTGTTTAAGGAAAAAGAGACAGGCCTTTAAAGAGGGGCTGTTACCGATTTTCAGACAGCTACCAAGGAAATGAAAATCGAGATCTTGAAAGCAAAACAGACAAAAACCTTCTTGAAAGCAAATTTGCTGCAAAAACTTTTGGGTCTGCCTGGACTTGTATGAAAACCATAGCAGGGTTTCAAAATCCCCAGAGCAGCAGTCAGGTCATTTTAGATGTTTTAATTCAGACAGAGATTTTCAAACGCTTTAAACATGTTTTATGCTCGTTTTAGTTCTTCTGATTTCAGCGAGGATATTTGGGAAGTGAAACAGAAACTGAGAGATACTCAGCACTTTATCATTGAACTCAGCAATGTTAAAAAGGCCTTTCATACAGTCAATGTGAACAAGAGCCAGGTCCTGATAATATTAGTGGCCGCCTAATTAAACCTTGTGCTGATGAACTCAGGCCTATATTTCAGGTTATTTTTAACAAATCCTTGCAAACACAACATGTGCCCTCTCTTTGCAAAGAAGCAGTCGTGGTTCCTGTCCCTAAATCTAAACGACTTCAGGCCTGTTGCCTCACTTCAGTTGTCATGAAAGTCTTTGAAAAAATCCTCAGAAATGTGATTATGAAAGAGACTGAAGGTCAGCTGGATCCAATGCAGTTTGCATACAGGCCCAACAGAGGAGTGGAGGACGCACTTTTGACTTTACTAAATCTGATTCTTAAACATGTAGAGAGTAAAGGGACTTTTGCAAGACTTCTTTTCATTGATTTTTCTTCGGCTTTTAATACAACACAGCCCCATATTTTAATTAAAAGACTTTTAGAACAGTTTGAAATCAGGAAAAACCTGCTGGGCTGGATTTTAGATTTTCTAACTGACAGGTCACAAAGAGTGAGAATAAATGGGGTTCTGTCTGACCCAGTGTTCTCCTCCACAGGTTCTCCTCAAGGCTGCGTCCTATCGCCCTTATTATTCACTCTCTATACAAACATGTGTCAGGGCAGACATGAAAACAGGGTCATTATTAAATATGCAGATGACTCTGTTATTGTCAGCTTACTGAAAGAGGGTGAAACTAACCACGGCCCAGTCATTGATGACTTTGTTCAGTGGTGGGAGGAGTCTTATCTCCAGCTGAACATATCTAAAACAAAAGACATGGTTGTTGATTTTAGGAAACAACAAAATGGGCACGGAGTCACTTTAATTAAAGGTCAGAAAATAGAGCAAGTACAATCATATAAATATCTTGGGACCATAATCAATGAAAAACTGAACTTGTGTGAGTGTGTGATGGGTGGATGACTGGATGTGTAAAGCACTTTGGGGTCCTTAGGGACGAGTAAAGCGCTCTACAAATACAGGCCATGTAATGGCAGAAACATTCTCTAGTGTAAATCCTGACTAGTTCATTAACTACAGATCAGTTTCAGTGAACATTATTCACAGAGGGATCTGAGTTCCTTATACCAGACTCTACAGAAACTGTAACACTGTACAGCTCTGCGACTCAACAATATGACAACAATGTAACACACACTAGAATCATCAAATAAAGCCCCACTAACCACTAGAACTAGAACTAACTAACTAGCACTGGACACTTGCATATTAGAGATTTCTACCACCATAGGAGGCGAGATATCATCCTTGAACCAGAGCATCCAGCCCTCAATTTCGGACATAAAAAGCGACGTGGCCAGGCATGATAACACTTTGACTGAACTGCAGGACTGTGCCTCGAACCACTCTGACACCATCGCCACTCTCCAGGCCACTGTGGAGCGTTTGTCTGCGGAGGTAAAGAAGTTAGATGAGAGATGTGGAGCTCTTGAGGCACTCCAGGAGGAATCATTTAAGAACTGCAGGAATACCAGAAGGCACAGAGGGACCCAAGATGACTGAGTTGGTTCACACCTGTTGGCGGAGGCGCTATCTCTCGAGGAGAAGCCACTCATCGATCGAGCACATAGAGCGAATCGCCAGCGTCCCAAACAAAGTCATCTTCCTCGGCCCATCATCTTGAGATTGCACTACTACCACATTGGTGAGGAAATTCTGCTGAAAGCTGCAGAGAACAAGAACCTGATGTATAAGGGTTTTTAAAATAAACATCCTCCCAGATTTCCCTCCCTCTGTTGGAAACGCAGAGCCGCATTTGCAAATATGAGAGGAAGACTACGTGGGATGACCGGCGTCAGGTACAGACTGCTATACCCTGCAAAGCTGTTAGTGACCCATGGTGATGTGAGGAAAAGCTTTACCGATCCCAAAGAGACCGTAGACTACGCGGAGAAGCACCTCTCCCACCCACCTTCAAATGTATTAAAAGCAAGGATATATCTATATGTCTAACGCTGACACAGCACTGTGTTTCTTCTTTTCCCTTTATATTCCATGTAAAGGTGAATATGGAGCGTTTATGGCGATTTTCTGAATCTCGGGCAGATGAACTTCCCTGAAGTGTTTCCAGCTGGGCGTCGAGTGTTTGACCGACGCATGAAACGACACGTTTGTGAGTATTTGTGAGTATTTATCACACGGCGTGCTGCGGGGAAAAGCCTGTTGTAACATTCATGTTTTAGCCCCTGACGGCTCTTTTTGGCTTTTCATCCCTAAACTCTCTGCATGCTCTTTCATGTGATTCGTTTTATTTTGAAAAGTCTCAATAGGATCTTGAGCTTTATTGTGAAAGGTTTATGTGGAAAATAAAGAAGCGGACGGCGGAGCCACGCGATGGTTTTACCGTCGTTGTTGCTAACGAGCGTCCGTAGTGTGGTTATATTAAATATAAGAGAAAGAGAGAACTTTAATACAGACACTACAGTGAGCATCACAACCATGTAACATATTTTACACCATGAAACAAACGATGTTTCATATCATCATCTGATATATATGTTATATGGAACAGGCCCAGCTCAGGCTGCCTGTGATGCAGCACAGCGCCACCCTGTGGTCATCACTGCACTGGTGACACTACAAACAACAAGTATACAGGATGGACGGTGGCCCTGAGAGCTCACACACACTGCTGCTTCTAAAACACCATGAAACAGGAAAATGCTGTGAAAGCACAAAATAATCACAGTTCAAAGAGACAATAGTGACAGAAACAGAGGCTTCACTGGTGCTGAGGGAGAAATCCCAGAGAAGCTTCCTTCCTGCCAGTATACGAGCCCACCAACAGAGACAGGACCAGTTCATCCTCCATCACTTACTGTGGCTCACGTTGCTCTTCTGTTGCTTTGCATCACAGACGCGTCTTTACTGGCTTCTTCTTCTAATTGCACTTAGAAACATGTTGTCTTTAACCTGTCACAGCTGCCCAGATGTTGCTGCTGAGAACATGTGGAGCTGATTCATGTAGTCATGTGTCTGTGAACAGCCAATCACAGGAAGACTTTCAGAAGAAACTCAGAGGAACAGCTGAGATGTGCTGAGTGACACAAGAACTGACAACAAATGTTGAAGTTCAAATGGTGGTTTTGTTTGCAGGGACTGTGAGTGGATGGAGATCCTGGTCCTCCTCAGCTGTGAGTTCTTCCTCTGTCATGAGAACCTCAGGGGGAGAACATGTGCTCACTCTCAGCTGCTTTAACAGGAAAGAAGCTCTTTTAGATCAAAGCTGAGAAACTGTTTGTAACAGCGAACTCTGTCACCTTTCTCTCCTCAGCCTGCTGCTGGACAGGCCCATGAAGCTCTGCTGTAAAGGCTTCCATGTCCCAGGCTTCACCTTTACCTGCTGACCAACGGGAGGCGTGGCCAAAACAGCGATGGGGAGTGGAGCAGCAGGTAGCAGAGGTGAGCCTCTTGTATGCAGCCTGTTATCTGTGGGACCAGGGAGGACGTGACACAGATGTTGCTGATTCAACATCTGTGTGACAGCTGGAGCAGCACAGTCTGTAGGAAACATCTGTGCATGTAGGAGACACCAAGGTTTACATGGTGGAAGCAGACGACTGACTCAAGCAGCCTCACATCACAGGCTGCTGGCTACAAGCACATGACCACAGTGACTGGTTTCACTGGTGTCTGTCCCAGTCTGTGGCAGAGATACAGGAAGTCACAGACAGCCTGCACACAGCGTTTCCTCTGGAGTGTGTTTCACACCCTGTTTGTGTTTCTCACTAACATGTTGTAGTTCTTCCTGCACACAGCAGCACTTTGATCATTTCTCCTGCTTTTCTTCCTTTTCTAGCTTTTATACACTGACAGTAACACAAAACTCCAAAGTCATCATTTGAGGAGCTTCTTAAGAGTTTCTGTGAGTTTAGTGAAGTCAGCCTCTCAACAATAAGTGTGTGTGTGTTGATTATCTAATGTTCAGAGAGGACTGCACTGATGTAGCATCCAGGTGAGCAGCTTATGAGCCAACAGGGGAAATTTAGCTGTATTATTATTATTTAAATGTAATAATTTATGATTTCATGTTCCAATATTTCACTTTTCCCAACGTTTGTTATCATTTGGTCTGAAAACCATGACAAACAGCAGTGTTACAGTTGTTAGCATTAGCTGCTATAGAGCACTCAGTCACTGTATTGGTGTTAGCGACATGAACATATCTGAGCTAACTGTGTGTTCCAGATGTGCAGCAAACCCAACTGTCCCTGTGTTTTCCTGCTGTAGACATTATCCCCATGATGCTGACGTCCTCTGGTGGGACGAGCTCACATGTTTATGGATTCAGATGCTAACTGGACCAGACTGGTGTCAACCTTTGTGCTATAGAAGCAAATCAAAGAAGAACCAGTTGAACCTGAGCTGTCTGTAGTGGTGACACCAACACCATGTCACCTGCACATGCTGACCCAATCAGAAACCAGCGTTGACGCTGAGCCTCGGCTCTGTCTCAGGAATACCATGAACAGGCAGACCCTCTGCAGCAGGCTGACCTGTGACCTCTGAGACAGAGGGAGGAGTTTGTGTCAGCAGGGGGCGCTGCAGCATCGCCTGAGAGCTTTAAGAACAACAGCAATAAACAGGAAGTGAAAGTCACACTTCTGTTGTTGTGCGTCATCAGCAGACCTCCACCCTCTGCAGGAAGCTGAGATAAGAAGCAGCCAATCACAGAGCAGAGAGCGTGTGACTTCCTGTTCCTGCTGTTACTGTGACAACAGCTCCTGGGACAGAGAGCAGCTTTCTAAAGAGGAAAGATGCTGCTGTCACCCCCGGGTGTCATGTGACCCACCTGATGTACCGATTTAAGACTGTAAGAACAATAATAACAACATGTTTAGTCAGGTGATCCATGCAGAGCAGATCCATGTGACCAAACACAGCTGGATCACATGTTTCCTCTCCTGGAAACAGAAAGCCTTCATGTATAAAGGCTCATGTACCCACTGAGCCCTGCTCTCAGATCTGTGAGGCTTTAACAAACAACAGTTTAAAGTCATGTTTAGCATCTTCTGTCAGTGTGGAAGGTCACACACTTTCCTGAGTGTTGAACCCTGAACTACTAGCTGTTCATGTCAGCCTGGACATAAATACAGACCTGCCTGCTGTCATAGACCCCAGCACTCACATATTACTTATAAGTGACTCATATGTATGCATGTATATATTGTGTATGTTGTGCTATTTCTTACTTAGTGTGTTGTGTCTTTGTTCCTGTTTGTGCTGCAGCACTGTAACCTAAATAATTTCCCCTGGGGATCAAAAAAGTATTCTGATTGTGAGTAAATGAAAGCAGTCAGAGCAGAGGACGGTGATGTAAGGAATGGGATTTTAATCAGCCAGTCTCCTTTAACTCTCAGCATCACAAAGTAATGTGGTAACATCTGGACTGATGTGTTTACTGTCAGCTAGTTTAAATGCTGTAGGCTGCAGCCGTTGCTCTAACACTATAACTGTAACAGGGCTCAGTGCTGCTTCTAACAGTCTGAGCTGCTTCAGGCTTTATTTGTGAGGAGCACAGCAGCTTACAAACACGTGGCTGGGCCTGGACCCAAAGGAGTGTTTGTTAAAGCCTGCAGTGAATCCAGCAGCAGGATGATGGAAATGCAACACAGCAATGATGAAGAGGAGCAGCATTAAAGCCAAAGTCCAGTTCATACAGTTAGGTCCATAAATCAAATAAGGGAAAATAAAATGTTGTTGGATGCACCTGTCTGCACCCTTAATGCTCTCTGGTCGCTATGGTAACGCGTAAACATTTCTTTCAAAATAAGACACACGACTACAACACGGGAAAAGACCCAGGGAAACGAAGTTAACGATAAAAACCCTGAAAACCATTGTTGGATTTATATTTTATCATTGTCATTGTTATTGGGGAATATCTAACCATATATGCTCAGAGGTGTAGAACCAATTGTGTAATGATAGTAGTCTTTAAAGACTTTGTGTGACTCCAGAGTGTTCTGGCATTCACACCCACGTCCTGGGATCATGGGAGAGGTGCTACCTTCTTATTGTTTTGTGGTAGGATGTCTGTTTTAGTCTAAGTGCCTTTTGGGAACGGACGAGAGCGACTGTGGTCAAGCGAAGGAACGGCATTGGTCCAGGTCTCTCCCGTGCACGAGAAACAGAAAGAACTACTCGTGTCTTGCTTTGCTGTGTAGCTGGATTGAACGATCCAGCGAACAGGTTTATGCTACAAACCTATCAACCATCAATTTCACACCGAGCCTCGACTCTCACGGCCCGGTACCAAACGACTCACGGACCGGTCCGTGACCCGGGGGTTGGGAACCGCTGAGTTAACGCATGAGTAGTTCAGGGCTGCACGTCATTTTCATTGTTAATATCTTTGTGAAAAGCACATTGATGTGAAAATCTTCATGAGAGTCAGAGGCCCTACAACACGATTAAAGATTCATTCAAAAGAGAATCACAAGTTATTATCATCTTCAGAACATTTCATTAAACATTAGAGACAGACTGCTGAGTACATCTCATCTCTATCCAAACAACCTACAGTCCACAAACACATCATGAACCAGTGCTCTGGGCTGTGGTCTGTCCCCAGTTACATGGATCAGCTGGTTCCCTGGAGGTGACTGCTGCTGTGGTTTGGAGCGGATGAATAAACCTGAACTGAATCAGGTGTCCAGTTACTTTTGGTCCCTTTAAACCAGGCTGTCACATGTTCAGGATGTGAAACTCCTCCTCCTCCGTGAAAACGGGTGTGGGTCTCAATCAGCCAAGGTTTTGGGTGAACCCATTGTGAGATCTAGCCCCACGCTATCATGTGATTTCCTGTGATCAAATGTCCCAGGATGTGAGTGGGCGTTAAGACGTCCATGTCCCTCTTCAAGCAACTTAAAGAAGTCCAGACGCTTTTCTTTCCAAGCTCCTTCAACAACATCATTCATAGAACAGCTTCCAGCTTCTTTTGCTCGGCTACAGTTTGGATGGATTTGCATTTAAAGATGCAACAAGACTAAAATGGTTAGGGTCAGGAGGTCAAAGGTCAGGGCTCCTGTGGGTCTGAGGGCGGCCTCACGCTGGAGAAGGATGAAGGAGTCTGACCTGAGCCAGTGTTTGACATGAACACATCAGCACTGCTGTCAGTGAGCCTAACGACAGCCGTTAGCATCATTTCAGTGTTTCAGTCATAAAAACACTTCCTGTCTCTGTGGTGGTTACAGTGACATCATGCAGTTTGTGCTTTGACCTCCAGAGGGCGACAAATCAGCACAGACAGAGAGCTCCATTCAAACTTTGCTGCCATCAGGAATAATTCTTCAAATATAATCATCAGTGTTTGAGCAGTTATGATATCAGGGACAATCTAGACATGTGTGACAATACTGGACATGTCACATGACACACCTCAAACATCATGTGATCCACTCTCAGTCTGCACTTTCATTCATGACTTCAACAGGTTGAAATGAGCTTTGAAGAAACATCAGTTCAGTGCTGAAATATTTAAACGCTGCAGGAAGAACAACAACAAAGTGATGACGGATGTTTGTGCTTCAAACAGGAAAACCAGCAGAAATAAATCACAGCCTGCCAGAGGTTTGGAGTTTCCGAGGTGCACCTGAACGCAGCACAGTGTTCCAATGCTCCTGATTGTCCTCAAACGTCTCTTTGGGTGTTTCTTTCCTGCTCAAAGTTTAATTTCACTTCCTGAACTTCGTGCAGTGGAGCTTGTTGTTGGTGTGTGAAGAAACTGTAAGTTTGCTTTGTTTCCTCCTTTAACAGTTTGTCTTTAGGAACTTTACTGTTTGTTCAGCTCGTGTTTGATTTCTTCACACAACAAACTGTGTGTGTTTGTATTTCCGGTCTCTCCATTAAAGTCAGTGTGTAATGTTTCCTGGCTAACATCAGCTGTGTGCAGCTTAGTTCAGCACAAATCTGCCGCTCCATAGTTCACGGTAACGGACTCACAGCTGGACCAACGAGGCCGAGTGTGTCCGCCACTCTGAGCTACGTTCGTGTTTGTGTACTTGTAGTTTGTAGTGATGTGCGGATCGATCCTGAAATATCGATTCCTCCGATACCAATCATTTATGTTCTAGAATCGATTCTCACATTAAAATATCGATATTTTAGTAATTTAGAGTAAATTTGTAGTTTATCATTAACAGGAACACAGTGGAAAGAAACTATAACATTCGGATTGCCTACATTCAAAGGAACTACTTCCTCTTCCGCCTTTCATAGTCATGTGCGAAATACGGCTGTATAAATGTCTCGCAGCCCCTTGGCGTGCGCACTCACAACAATGGCTGAGCGTAATTGTGCGGATGTATTTTACCTCCACAAACAGCTGAGCCGTGGTTTGCAATAAATGTGGCAAAAAAAGTGAGGTGTTGTGGCCATACTTGCCAACCTTGAGACCTCAGAATTAGGGAGACATTCAAAAGGGCTGTTTGGGCGGATAAATATATTTTACAGGGTTTATTTATCGGATAAAATACGTTAAATGTCACCGTTATTATTGGCCGGCCCGGAAACAGCGGGGGTGTCCAAATTCAGAGGCTGCTTCCACCTGAGGACCGGTGTTGTGCCAAAAAGTGATTGTCTGCCAAAAACTGATTTCCAGTGTTTCTGTGTATTTTTTATGTGTAATATCTTTACGTATGTTCGTAAATAGACTTCGGTGAACAGGGGATACAAAGGGGTTATATAGAGAATTAAAACAATATCTGTTTTTCAAGTATCTTTACAACTCTCTGCTATTGTACTTACATTATAACCAATCCGGTCCTTTATCCCCACTTAAAATATTTTTACAGAAATATTGTAATATTTGCTGCCATTTCTGCTGTCCTCTTGGCCAACTTACTCTTACAAAAGACATTTTTAATGTTAATGAGATTTTTTTAACTGCATAAATAAAGGTTATATAAAAGTCACTGCCAAAAACTGATTGCGGCTTCTACCTTGTTACACGAATGTTGTTTGTGGCTCAAGATGACTTTGTGTCATCCATGAGGGATGCATTTGACATATGTTTCACATATTATAGCCCAACAAGTTACTTATAGCAGTTTAAATACGAGCAATCAGTTTTTGGCAAATACCGGAAATCAGTTTTTGGCAGACAATCACTTTTTGGCACAACACCGGCCTTCGCGGTCTAAAGAAAGCCGGGTAGTACGTCACGAGCTCCCTCGGTGGAGTGAAACTCTGCCGTCTGCTCCTTGCTGTCTAAAATATAACCGGACACTGACGTAAACTCTTCTGTTTAATCATTTTCTGTTTGACGTTTATTCAGCTGTGTGAAAACCCCGGAGGAACCCTCCCGAGGGAATAATAAAGTTTAATTTAATTTAATCTAATCTAATAACTTTAATCTCAGCCAAACCGATTTACTCACGAACAAATAAAACACTGAAAAAGCCAAACAAGAACATTTTTAAGTTATCAAAGTGACTTGTACATCATGTTTAACCCGAGTGGTGAAAGACCGCGGGGGTTTGAAGACGATGTGTCGGCTCAGATATTTGAAGTTTACACAGCTACATTCTCACCTGAAAATATGTTAAAAGTTTTTTTGCGACCCAGAAAGAGAAATAAGAGTGATATTAAAACTAAGTCGCTGCCGTCATTGTTGGAAACTGGAATTGGCTGGGCCGCGCTATGAATTCTGCGATATGGTTTTTCAACTTTGTTGTCCGGGTGGAAAATCTGGAGAAAGGTGGGATTCTCCCGGAAAAATCGGGAGGGTTGGCATGTATGGTTGTGGCAACATCACTAACCTTGTCAAACACCTCAGAGTAAATCATATCACAAAATATGACGAGCGTATGTTGAGGCGAACTGAAGAGGAGGAGAGGGACAGGTGCTGCTAGGGCGAGAGTCTCTCACGGAGTCCTTTAGTCCTCCAGGCAGGCAAGGTGTTCAAATAGCACACAACTTTAGTTTTTTTATTTCTATATGATGAACTCTGCATTATTAAGTGATAAGAAGAAGGTATTCTGATGTCCTGTAATCATTATGACGCTATAATTTGAGATACAATAAATAAAATCCGTTTTGTACAAAGTATCGGTATCGGATCAGTATCGTCGATACCACCCTGAATATTACTTGGTATCGGATCGGAAAGGAAATCAGTGGTTTCGCACATCACTAGTAGTTTGTACTTTGAGTTCACTCAGAGCCCACAGAGGACGCAGCGTACGTGATGACGTCACAGCCCTTTACCTCCTTTACTGTCACTGTGATTAATATTTACACACGAGACACCTGCAGAGCTCTGACGCTAAGCTAGCCACACAGCATGCTAACACTAAGCTAAAGCTAGGCTAGCCAAGAACCCAGAGTGAGGTTAAAGCTAGTGATGGGCAGATGAAGCCTCATGAAGCACTGAAGCTTTTCATCCAATTGGTTCACCCCAACGCGAAGCTTCTTGAAGCTTCATTTGCTCTAGTAGGACACCTACTGGACGTAAAAATATTAGTTGGCATGAATTTGAAGAGTGTGGCCTTTTTGCACACAGCCTGTAAATGTCAACAACAGAAGGAGTGTGTAAAACATGTATATTGTAGTGATGCAGTGTACTGTGTATATTTATACTGGCAGTATGGAACATGATTATTTGGAAATGCCTAAAATGGAAATGATCATATACTGTGAGGTGAGGTGTGGACAGTGGTTGTGCTTTTGTAACATTGAGGCAAGGACAGTGATTAGTGTTTAGGGGACACATCATTGGTTTTTGTTAAAAAGAAACAGTTTCTCCACTGTGGCAGGTCGTAGGCGATTTTTTTTTTCTAAACTGTCTCTAACTCTCACTAACCGCAACTCTCCATCAAACGCCCACATTTTGTCTGAGGGGTTTATATCGCTGTCATAGCTCGCGGCAAAGTTCGAACCGCTTCCTGAACCAGTCACGTGGTACAGCCGGGCAGCGAGGCTTCGGACGTCATCATTTTCAGCTCCTCCCATAAATGAAGCAAGCCTCGATACGCGCTTCGCGGAAACGCCCCCTCCATTACTCGACACACGCTTCGAAGCCTCGATACAGAACGTCCCATCACTAGTTAAAGCTGAGTAAACACTGACCCCAGACCAGCACCGTGATAAAGTGAGCTGCTGCTGCTGAACTTGAACAGGTAACAAAGTGATGAGCAGTCAGGCTGCAGGTTTCTACCTGTTCATGTTTCTACAGTAGAATCACTTTGAAGTGTCTTTGTGCTGTTTCATCTTTGATTTGTGTTCATAAACACTCAGAGAAACATCACGTGACCTCATCAGGATCTGTGTTGGTGTGTGGGGCTGTACCTCAGCTTTATGTTGTTACATGCTCATTTGTTCATTTTAACATCAAAGTAATGTTATGAGGAGTAATGAAGTAACGTACTCCATTACTTTTAATCAAAGTGTTCTGTGTAATATGTGTAATAATGACTGTTTTGAGTAATGACCAACACTGATCACAACAAAGAGGAAATGCCTCCAACATGCACAAACATTTGAGCCACAACATGCAGTTAATGTGCACAAATGTCTTTGATATGCTGCTCAGTGATGGTGGTGACTGTCAGAGCAGAGCTACTGAGAATCAATAAGTAATATCAATGATGGGATCAGAATCACTAAATTCTTCTCATCCCTGTCAGTATCATACATGTGCTGTATAATGTGATAAATGTAGAGGTGCTGGCTGTTCTCTCACTCTGCTGTTTAGCTGTAAAGGACGCCTCCCTGCCTTTGTCTCATTCATGACCTTTAATAGTCTCTTCTAACATGCAGAGATCTGTATGATCTGTTTCATAGAGTCTAACCAGCCTGTACAGGTAACAACAACAGTCACTGCATCACTGACACACAAACGTCATCTCTGTCAATAACAACATTCATACATGGAATAAAAACACATCAGTGGATCATTGCTGGAGCTGATGTTTGTGCTCCTGGTGCAAAGGCTCTCAGTTTCCTCCTTGAAATAACATCAGTGGTGGGTCAGCGACATGCTTTCTTTCCCTCTCAGGTTTAAATATCTGGGACTCTCCACCGTTTGGTTTTAGAGCTGAAGAAGCTTCTCAGATGAAACGTCTTCCAGAAACTTAAAGACGTCTCTTTTCTCTCCAAGCTCCTTAGATCACATGACCTGGATGACTGAACCTACAGACATATTGACCTGGTTTCATGGTCACATGACAGGTCAGAGGTCAGTTCCTCCTGTTAATGTGAACTCACTGAGTGTTTGTGGTTTACCTCTCAGACTGACTGAAGATGATGATGGAGGAAGAGGAGGACAGAGCAGAGTCTGCAGGGTCCAGCTGTCCGTCTGTGAGGAGTGACCGGTCCAAAGGTTATAATCCAGAGTTCAGTGGTGAACCTGGAGCAACGAGGTCAGAGAGCTGAACTCACTGAGTAACAGAAATAATTCTGCACTGACATTATAATCAGTGTTGACTCTGGTTGATTGTCTGACTGTGTTTGTGAGCTGAGAGGAAATGAAAATGAGTTTGTAACAAAAATCAGTTTTGTCCAGTTTTCCTGTAAAAAGCTGAACTCTAATCTAAGAGGATGTTACTGACAGGAAACAGCTGCATTATCTGCAGTCTGTGTGATCACAGCTGCTTCAATCATGTTTGTGTCTGCAGAGGTCAGAGGTCACAGTCTGCAGGGTCCAGCTGTCCGTCTGTGAGGAGTGACCGGTCCAGACCTGGTGTGGATGTAGTGGATAAATCCCACCATACTGATGCTCAGAGTTAACCACAGGGAACAAAACCAGATGTTACCTTCAGATTGTGACCTTTGGAGTGGACGATGCAGATTTCAATAGAGAATAAATGTTGTTGTTTTTCAGCTGTGAAGAAAGAATCAAATTTTCTGAACTTAAGAATTTATGATGCTGGAAACAACATGGAGACTATAACACAACATTTCCACTGTGTTCATAGAATGAATGTAAAACTGTCAGACATTCATTAAATATGCAAAATGTCTACAGAAGCATCAGAGGGTCAGACGTGAAGCACTCAGTGATTTTGATCAAATGACTCATCAGTTATTGATCTGTACTACACTGATCTACCACGTTAGTAAAGCTGGTGTTCTGGTGATGGAGGGAGACTCGGATCATGTTCTGGTTTTGGAGCAGTGATCTGCTGATGGTTCAGTTTAATGAGCTTCTTCAAAATCATCCCTGACATCACCACTGAAAGGACGTCCATGAAAACAGACTGAAAATTACTGATATGTTCACAATCTGAGAGTTTAAAACTTGACAGACTTGATTCAGATGAAGTTATTTGAGCAGAAACTCCTGGATCTTTATCCTGTGTGGATCTAATCCTTCATGGTTCCTCCACAGAGTGGAGCAGCAGAGCTCAGAGGTTCCCAGTGGTCAGTCTGCCCAGCAGCATCAAACACAGCTGGACTCCATATTTATGGTCTGTACATGTACAACAACTACTGTTACATCTGTTCTGTTCACAGTCATCTCCATGCTGCTCTTTGTAGACCAGTGGATCGTCAGTGTGTCCAACATGGATCTGATGTTTGGCTCCATGATTTCAGTCTGATTGGCTCATTCATAAATATTCTGTTCCAGCTGCTGGAGGACAACATCATCACTTTTGTGAAGAACGAGCTGAAGAAGATCCAGAAGGTTCTGAGTCCAGATTACCCAGAATGCTTAGAGAGTCAGAGGAGCAGCAGCAGAGAGGCATTTGTGAAGATCACAGTGGACTTCCTGAGGAGAATGAAGCAGGAGGAGCTGGCTGACCGTCTGCAGAGACGTAAGAGGATTTATCTAAAGATTTAAGCTGCTGGATAAATGAACATTTACTGATGTCTTATGAGATGGAGCAACGTGTTTTAAAGATTCATTCTTTTAGAATTAAGTGTTTGTTTCCACTTTCAAAAGATATTCTACATATTTCTTCTCATTCAGAACTTCAAGCTGCAGTTTGTCATCGTAACCTTAAATCCACCCTGAAGGAGAAGTTCCAGTGTGTGTTTGAGGGCATCGCTAAAGCAGGAAACCCAACCCTCCTGAATCAGATCTACACAGAGCTCTACATCACAGAGGGAGGGACTGCAGAGGTCAATGATGAACATGAGGTCAGACAGATTGAAACAGCATCCAGGAAACCAGACAGACCAGAAACAACCATCAGACAAGAAGACATCTTTAGAGCCTCACCTGGAAGAGATGAACCAATCAGAACAGTGCTGACAAAGGGAGTGGCTGGCATTGGGAAAACAGTCTTAACACAGAAATACAGCCTGGACTGGGCTGAAGACAAAGCCAACCAGGACATCCAGTTCATATTTCCATTCACTTTCAGAGAGCTGAATGTGCTGAAAGAGGAAGAGTTCAGCTTGGTGGGACTTGTTCATCACTTCTTTACTGAAACCAAAGAAGCAGGAATCTGCAGCTTTGAAGACTTCCAGGTTGTGTTCATCTTTGATGGTCTGGATGAGTGTCGACTTCCTCTGGACTTCCACAAAACTACAATCCTAACTGACCCTAGAAAGTCCACCTCAGTGGATGTGCTGCTGATAAACCTCATCAGGGGGAAACTGCTTCCCTCTGCTCGCCTCTGGATAACCACACGACCTGCAGCAGCCAATCAGATCCCTCCTGACTGTGTTGGCATGGTGACAGAGGTCAGAGGGTTCACTGACCCACAGAAGGAGGAGTACTTCAGGAAGAGATTCAGAGATGAGGAGCAGGCCAGCAGCATCATCTCCCACATCAAGACATCACGAAGCCTCCACATCATGTGTCACATCCCAGTCTTCTGCTGGATCACTGCTACAGTTCTGGAGGATGTGCTGGAAACCAGAGAGGGAGGACAGCTGCCCAACACCCTGACTGAGATGTACATCCACTTCCTGGTGGTTCAGGCCAAAGTGAAGAAGGTCAAGTATGATGGAGGAGCTGAGACAGATCCACACTGGAGTCCAGAGAGCAGGAAGATGATGGAGTCTCTGGGAAAACTGGCTTTTGATCAGCTGCAGAAAGGAAACCTGATCTTCTATGAATCAGACCTGACAGAGTGTGGCATCGATATCAGAGCAGCCTCAGTGTACTCAGGAGTGTTCACACAGATCTTTAAAGAGGAGAGAGGACTGTACCAGGACAAGGTGTTCTGCTTCATCCATCTGAGTGTTCAGGAGTTTCTGGCTGCTCTTCATGTCCATCTGAGCTTCATCAACTCTGGACTCAATCTGCTGGAACAACAACAAACAACCTCCAAGAAATCTAAATTATTTAACAAACTAAAACTTCAATCTCTCCACCAGAGTGCTGTGAACAAGGCCTTGCAGAGTCCAAATGGACACCTGGACTTGTTCCTCCGCTTCCTCCTGGGTCTTTCACTGCAGACCAATCAGACTCTCCTACGAGGTCTGCTGACACAGACAGGAAGTAGCTCACAGACCAATAAGAAAACAGTCCAGTACATCAAGAAGAAGCTCAGTGAGAATCTGTCTGCAGAGAAAAGCATCAATCTGATCCACTGTCTGAATGAACTGAATGATCGTTCTCTAGTGGAGGAGATCCAACAGTCCCTGAGATCAGGAAGTCTCTCCACAGATAAACTGTCTCCTGCTCAGTGGTCAGCTCTGGTCTTCATCTTACTGTCCTCAGAAGAAGATCTGGATGTGTTTGACCTGAAGAAATACTCTGCTTCAGAGGAGGCTCTTCTGAGGCTGCTGCCAGTGGTCAAAGCCTCCAACAAAGCTCTGTGAGTACATTTGTACTCATGTCTTTACTTTTAACATCCAACTGTGTCAGTAATTTATTTCACCAGGTTTTCTGTCTTTGTATGAATTTGTATCCTAAAGTTTTGGGATTTCTCCAATACAACTGTGACCTCTTTGATGCCTCCAGAACTCGAGACACTGGATTCACCATAAACTGATCATCACTGCTGCTGTTATGTTATCAGTCTTTGTTTAAACACTTAGGCTGCATGTGCCTGATGTTGTGATACTTTATATTCACATGCATGCTCCTAGATACATTTCTACTGCAGGTCTATTTTAGTCACAAATGTTGGTGAAACACTTGCTTTTACATGCATGGTGGGTCCTGCATTAAAGAAAGCATTTGAATTACTCAGTGAATCCTGGCAGCCAGAGAAACATCCTTAGTTCCACTTTAAACTAAACTCTGCTTCGGTCTTCCACAGTGTGTTTGTTGTTTCTTTGTTGTTGTTGGCCTGCTCTCTCCTCTCACTCCAATCTGGTTGCAGCAGATGTTTGTCCCTCCCTGAACCTGCAGACTTGGGTGCAGCACCTCAGTTCATCTTCAGTCTGAAACCAGCTGTTGTAGCTATATCCCCTCAAGCACACCTTCCCTGGTCATCTCTGCTGTGGTTGCTATAAAATTTAATCTTGATTTAAAAAAAAAGAACAAAAAACCTCAAGTCAGACTTGATGCCATTTGTTGGCAGCATGGTGCCTGTTTGTCTTTGATGATAAACTGCAGCACAGTCTAAAGCAAACCTTCTGACTTTATTGACTTTATGCATGTATATATTCTTCCTGTTCACCTTGGACACACAACAGCTCTCTGTTTGTTGTGATTGGATCTAGAACAGCCAACATATCCTAATCTAGATGATTTCTAAGGTGGTATCTGGGAGGAAAAGTTAAAATCAGCTTGGATGGCCTGTACTGTATGATGGCCTTGGTTGCACCACATTGATGGCCATGCAGGGTGGTTCACTCCTTGTGCAAGAAGACCGAGGAGTGAGCCACACTTGGTCAAAGCTTGGCCATTCAAGCTCACTGTTTTCCCCTTGTTGGTTGATGATAGTATTTTTTTTACCTGACTTATAGTCATCATTGTCTTCAAATTAACTCACACACTGCTGACTGCTGTAGCTTACCTGGCTGAGCAGGTGACCCATGCACTGAAGGTTAGAGTCGTGACTCCAGGGCCTGGTTTGAGTCTGCCCAACACCATTTCCTGTGTGTTATTCTCCTCACTCCTCCCTCCCTTCCTGTCTTCTTTGTCCTATACAGTGAAAACAAAAGGCCTCAAGTTGTGAAAACTCTTCCCCTTCATCATCTTCCATCTCTCTCATCTAACATCACCAGTATTCTCTGAGTAGAGAATCTCTTCACAATCTTGAATGATAAGGATCCAAGTGGGTAAAGTTATTTATTTGTTGTGTTCCTATTTGCAGCTGGGATAGATTAAGAAAAACTATCGGCTGCCCAAATTACATCCAGTTTAGAAGACAAACATTGAGTGAAGTGTTTGTTTCATCATCCTTCACAACTCATCAACCAGGTGTCACAAACTGCAGCAGGACAGTACAAAGCATGTCATACTGGATGGCTGCAACAACCAGAGTTTTACCTACCTTTGGTATTTCTTGACAGTATGAGCGTAATATTTACTGAACAGAGTCGTCTTCTGTAATCTTTTCAGATTCAGATTCAGAACACTGTATTTATTTTCAAGGGGCAATTAGGATACTGAGCTTTCCAACCGTACATACAATACACAAACATCACATTGGGGAGACGGGTCAGGCTAGGTAGCTGGCCGGTCAGCCGCTAGAGCAGCGACCCGGAACCAAACAGCAGAAAATGCACAACATCAGGAAAGATGAGGAGAAAAAAGAACTCCTCCCAAACTGAGCTCCAACAGGGAGATCAGTTTGAGAACAGACGACAAAAAATGACCTTAGTGCAGAGCACATGAAAACTCTTAATGCGCCATAGAAACACATGACAAGCAACAGGGATGGGTAAAAGGTGAGAGACAGCCGGTGTAGACAGCGCACCCGGGCCTGCAGCATTTGCGCTGGTCCGCTCGACCCACCGTCTGCACCGGGAGGGGATAAGCATGCTTAGGATGGGAAGGAACAGTCTAAACACCGTCTGTTAGCAGGGTGAGATTTGTTCAGCTCCAGCCTTGAGACCACAGCTGGCGCCGGTATGTTAGCCGCATGAGATGATGGTGGTTTTCTTTGGTGCGAACAACTGCATGTCAATTTCACAGCTGATCTAACAGTCCGTCACTCGTCTCTCAATCTCCCGTTGGAGAGCCACGAGCTTCTCCGAGAGGTTATCGGTTTTGCGCTCAAAGAACAAAGTCTGAGAACTCACGACCGCCATGAGCTTCTTCAAGATCTTATCCGTGCTGCGTTCAATGAGCCCATTTTGAGAAGTTACGACCCGTCCCATTGTTTCAGTCACAGCGGGCAGCCTTGTGGGGGTTTGAACAGCTGGTTCCGCTTTCTTTAATCTTCAATAAGCCAGGGCCAAGCCAGCTCAGATCAGCAAGAACCCTTTGCTGCTGTGAATGTCCGTGCTGCTATATTTCAGGATCAGGCTCTAAATGTACAAATGGATCTGAGAAGATTTCCAATCATGTTTCTACTAGATTTACAGTTTGTTTTCATGTCTTCTGACTCAGAAGGTGGAGCAGGTGGAGCTTACAAGGAGTAAGTGCTGCTATAGAAGAAGAGTTGTGTTTTAATGAAGCTATTTAGTTAACCAATAATTGTATTGCATGCTGGCATTAAAAATGTTTCATTTGACTGATTTAATTAATTTGTTTGTTTGTTTTCTTCCAGACTGAGTGGCTGTAACCTCTCAGAGAGAAGCTGTGATGCTCTGTCCTCAGTTCTCAACTCCCAGTCCTCTAGTCTGAAAGAGCTGGACCTGAGTAACAATGACCTGCGGGATTCAGGAGTGAAGCTTCTGTCTGCTGCACTGCAGAGTCCACATTGTACACTGGAAACTCTCAGGTCAGGATCCAAACATATCATTAAATGATATTATTGTACAAACAACCAAGCTTTATAGAATTGGCAGGTGAACTTTTCTTTATCTTTGGATTGCTTAGGAGATTCTTAATTACTGTCTGAAGATTTTTTTACAGTCACATATTTTGTTTTAATGGTCAAACAGAATTATTGTTCAGTTCAATGAGCAGGTAGCTGTGAGATTCATAATAATGAGGTATATTTGTATTAAAGATGACTAAACGTGAACAGTAGCTGTGAGTTACTTTGTTTACTCATGTGTGCTGATGTTGTGAGTAATTTAAAGCTGAAGTAAACTTGTAATGAGTTTAATAGAGTTTCTGAAGTAAGTGTACTTGGAGACATTTATGTGTTTACTAAAGTCCAGGAGCATGAGGCTGTGTGTAGCATAGAGGAACCCAGACCTCAGCTTTGTCTCCTGGTTTCTGTTGCTGCTGTTACAGTTTCCCCTCATCGTTCCTTCAACAGTCTCCTCACTGTAACAAATCAAAGTGTTACTGTATAGATTCACGTCTGAATGTTGCCATGTGCTATTAAAATTGAAAGCGATGTTTCATACACCCACGTGGTTCAGCCACACAGTAACTGATGGTAAATAATGTTTGTGTTGAGCACATCGTACAGGTCAGCTGCTCCACACAGATCTCAGGTTTACATGCTGGAACAGTTTGTGATCATGAAGGATAAACCTCACTTCCTCTTTGTTTCATGCAGATGTGACATGAACAATAACACGTTCATGAAATCCTTTTAGGAACACAAACACTATTGTAGCTGGAGAATATATTTGAATGTAGGATAATGTAGGGGATCATAAACCACAGTAATAACTAACCACCACCTCACCATTTGGGTTGGTAGCTGCATGTTGATTGATGAAGTCATTTTCTTCTTCCTCCATTTCTACCTTATTAACATCAGATTAAAAGCTGCACAGAGACAGGCCCTGGACATGTTTAGCCTAGCTTAGTACAAGGACTGGACATGGGGGAAAAGGCTCTCATCACTGGATCAAAACATGAAAACAAATCTGAAGTAAAGTTTTGTTGAAGTGAACTGTGGTGGTGCCCAATGTTCCCTCTAAGCTGCGGTCGTGCAACTGCGCGCTGCTGGCACGGTCTCTGCACACAGAAAATCTGTGTTGCACACAAAAAAAAAAATCAAATCTCAATTGAAATAAAAATTAAATCTTTAACAATTCTGTTTTGCAGTGTTAGTCAGTGACCGGCTGCTCCCATATGGGATTAGAACGATGCCACCTTATCCCGTAGTCCAGCCAATGATGCGATTCACATTCGTATATACGCAGCTAATCAACGTCGCTGACAGGCTGTGACAGCGTCCTTATGTGCCGACAATGGTGTTATAGCGAGCAAAGTGGCTGATGATGAGGTGAAGCCACGTTAATGACAACGTGTACAACCATTGGAGATGTGAGCAGGACAGACGGAGCAACTGAGGGAAAAAGTGTGGACTTTATACCAGTTTTTAAATTGTGTTGATCGGCCGCGTAAAACCTGAGCTATGATAAAATATCTGCAATGTTTGGTTTTCTTCCTGAATAGTATTGTTGTTTATAACAACGATAGTATTCAGTATTTATTGCAACAAACTTTGTTTGCAAAACCCAGTAACTTTTTTGAAGAAGTAACTATATAATTAATTGTCCAACATTGGTCATTATTTACTGTATTTTGCAGACAGAGTTACAGACTCTCTCCCAGACCACAGACTCATAATACAAGTCAGAGCTTTATAAAAATAGAAAAAATAAAGTTGTGTTTTCAAAATTGGAGTTCAAGTTATTTTTACTTCCAATAGTGTTAACATGCTACAGGTCATGAACAAGGTTGTTTTTAATTTTCATTGTAAGTGGGCTAAAGCAGTTAATTAAAAGTAGTCTAACATAAATGTAAATGCTGTAATTTGATTACTTTAATAAACCATGTAACTTGGATGGATAAGATGCTGGCGTGACCACAGTGCACACGTCTGCTGTTGCTCACAGTGGTCCAAGGGACGCTCAGGGAGTTTTTGTGTTCGCTCAGACACATGAAACATTAGAGGGAACATTGGCGGTGACTGGCAGGGAAAAGGGGAATGATAAGACTTACTGTAAATATAATTATGTATGTATTGAAAAAGGAACAACTAAAATGTTCCAGCTGAAAAATGAAATCAGTTTCAGTTTATGAGCTCTGTTTGTTTTCTTTACAATTTTATTTTGAAATGAGCTGCTCATTCCTGTTTAGAGTTGATGAGCTGATGTGGGTGAGAGGACTCAGGCAGCCTGACAGAGTTGATGTCCAGGTCTTCCCTGCTTGTCCTGATATACATAAACATGAGTATCCTTGCAGGTCAGATCTCATCAGTCACACCTGGTAGTGCAGCTCTCCTCTAGATTGTAGTGCTTGTAAAACTAGGATGATTTTAGGAGCCTGGACCGCAGATCTAAGGGAAGATATGACTTGGAAAGACTAAACCAACCTATTAGAGGTGTTCGCACTAACATAGATAAATACTCAGATTTACACCTTTAGTGTCTCACAAAGGGTTGAAAAGTGAATGTGCACAGAGAGGTTGGTGGTGAGACGGGCACTTCCAGCACTGTAGATGTGTTCCAGCTCAGTGTTCATGGAAATAATCCGGAGAGCAGGATTCCTTGATGAATGTCACATCTTCTTAAAGTTATAATCCACAGGGAAAACTGTGAAACTGTCGATCTGATATCTACTCAACCAATCAGGTGTTTACATGCCCTTCACTGATCTCCAGCCCCACCTTATTATCAGTTTCTCTCTCTTTTACATCTGAATTATCTTCACTTCACATTTCAGTCAGTTCAGATTTCATTAGCACGTTCACTTTAGCATAATCCATTTTAATCCAAACACCTTTCTCTTTAAACTCTGTTTGTCAGTCACAGTATATCCAGTACAATCCTCTTTTTCACTGCGTCACACACATTCAGAGATCAGAGTGTCCTGTGTGTGCTCTCATTCACTCACACTCACTCTCATATGGCTGAAGTCTGTTTGTACACAGGCTGTCAGCTGGCCTGAGTTAGGCCTGTCTCTAAAATCATTATTTTATTACTTTTATTCTGATTCATCAAAGCCAAACTCAAACATATTTATATTTACTGATTATGTTCTCATCAGTAATTAACAGTCAGTACATTCAGATATGAATCATAATTCAGTGTTTAACATATTATCACAGATGGACTGCACAGGAGATCTCCTTTATGAAGAAACTGTGAAAGTTTGTCCAACAGTGGGAAACATTTCAGAGAACATCTCAGAGAATATCTGTGAAGCAGAAACTAAACATAATAATAGAAGAAAAGCCAAATAATGATCCAAATCCTGCTCTGAGACTATCAGACAGTAAAGGCTTCCAAAGACTGCTCACCTCTCAGACTTACTTAAAGATGCTGGTGCTGTCCACAGATCAGCTGACCTGCTGGGTCTCCATGATCAGCTTTGTTTCTTGGAGATAAAGGCTGAAGCCTTTAGAGCTTCAGTTCTCCAGAGCAGCAGGATGTCTGAGGTCCGCAGAAACACAAAAACACAGCAGCTAAAAATAGTTGTTCAAAGAAAACGAGGTGGGAGCTGCTGATTCCTGAGCTTTGATACTGGATTAGCTTCAGTAGTTATTCCAATCACTGCTGTAGGAGCTACATTTAGTCACAGCTGACTGTCTTCTTTGACCAATCACAATGACTACTGTTCTAAAAAACAAGCACACAAAGAACCAATGAGAGTGTAGAACATGATAAAGAGCTCCTGTGATGGTGGCAAAGAAATGAGCAGCAGACGGCCGTCTACATGTTGTAGTGGTTTACAGTCACCAGGGGGCGCCGTCACGGCCACGCAGTCAGTGGGCTGCTCTGCTTGTGCTGTTGTTGGTGAAGCTGAAGTGAAAGCGAATGTTAAAACAATGAAAAGTGTCCACTGCAGCCTCCATCTGAGCTTGTCATGTTCTTCTTCTTTGATCCTTCGTGTTTGTGCTGAACACTGCTGTCGCTCTCTTCCCTGTTCCCGCCCACTTTCTAACCAATCAGCATTGGAGCGTGCACAGCGTCGTCCACACTGAGCTTTGTTGTGAGCGCATGGACTCGTCTGCAGAACATTTGTATGGGCTCAAAATGTGGTCATAAATATTTTGTACTTGTAAATCAGGATTTGTATGTGTAAAAATAATTTGTGTGTGTGTAAAAAAGATTTGTGTGTGTGTGTGTGTAAAAAAAAAAAGATTTGTGTGTGCGTGAAAAAAACTTTGTATGTGTAAAAAAGATTTGTGTGTGTGTAAAAAAGATTTGTGTGTGTGTAAAAAAGATTTGTGTGTGGACTTAGCCAAAAAAAAAAACCCTGCAAGTTACAAGTACGAATTTTGACCCTATTTTTCTTCCTTTCATCTGATTGGTCAATGTCATGTCAATCACAAATGTAACTATCCAATCAGAGAACAGATGGGTTTGGCTGTCGGAGGGGCACTTTTTTGACCTGACGTTCCCGTCACAAGTGTCTTCTAAGTGAAGCTACCAGGTTCAGGTCCAGCTCTGTTTATCTGGAGCTGCAGTAAATGATCCGTCCTCACAAAGCAACACAGACACCAGATATGCAAACACAGCATCATACAACACAACCAAGAGATCCAAAGAATTATCTCTGCATTTCTGTGGCTGATGCTGCTGGAACGAAGCTGTTTGAAACCTTGTTGTTCTGCACTTTGGGACCTGAAGAGGAACCTGAACCTCTGTGCAGAGGGTTCAACTCTGAGGATTCCTGTTCAGTTTTTTTATTTCACACGGCAAAACTTGACAACTTTATGATAAATGTACGACTTCAATGTGAAAAATTCATTTTTTTCTCTTGTTTGTTTGAAGCTGCTTCCTGTTGGCTTCAGCTGTTTGGAGTTTCCATTTTCTAAACTTCTACATTCTGAACCTTCTTCAGCTCTGAACAGATGATGAAACACTGAATGATTTCAAGCTCACACTTTGTCTAATAAACTTACATCTTTCATTTTTTATTCAGATTGAAGGACTGTGATTTGTCAGAGATCAGCTGTGATTATCTGGCAGCAGCGCTGAAGTCCAACCCCTCGTATCCCAGAGTGCTGGACCTGAGTGGAACCTACAACAACTTGCAGGATTCAGGAGTGAAGCAGCTGTGTGTTCTTCTGGAGAATCCACGATGTCGATTTGAAACTCTGAGGTCAGTCACATGTTTTAGTTGTGCTGAGATGAATATGATGTGAAAGTTGTGCTGACACTGTGGATCAGTAGGCCCACACACCTCTATACAGGAAGTCTGGTTCTACTCTTTGTAGAACTTCTGATCCCTGATCCTCTGAGTCTGACTCAGTAGATAATGCAGAGTTCTGAGCTGATGTGGGTGAGAGGACTCAGGCAGCCTGACAGAGTTGATGTCCAGGGGCCTGTTCTTCGTACCTCGCTAAGTAAGTTAGCTGGATGAGATTGTTGACGATTTCGCGTGATCCTGGATCGTTCGGTTCCCCGAAGCTCATCCGGGACTTGCTGTCATAGCAACAGAGCCGTAAGCGTAAACCTGCTCGGGAGCAGGTTTACTTTATGTAAACAGGATTAGATCGCGGCCACTCAGGTATGTCCGCTTCATTTATACGAAAGCAACAGCGATATTCCACCACTGTTTCACCATAAATAAATAACATCAATGTAACTAAAGATAATGCAGCACTTGATCCTTTTATTGATGTCACACAGATACATACAGGTCATTTCCTAAAAAAGGGAAATGAACTATTAACATTCTATTACATGTATGTGATTATTACAGATGTAATTCATATTTCAGAGTAGTAATTGTAAATCACTCCGTGTAATCAAGATGGGAGACCACGGCTATAAAAGCGAAGGTGGATTTGGGAAGCCTGTCGCAGCCATGTCCTGTCCGTATACGCGAGCAGCCCATTGTGGAAGGTGCAAGATTGATAAGGAGAGTCCTCAGAATTCAGCGTATATTGCGGGATAGACAGGATCCTTTAGCTCAGCGCGACAGTGTGCTCATAGAGAGATATCGATTTTCCCTTGAGGGTATTATTCACTTAACCAACTTGTTGACGAGGGGGTGCAGGACCACCACCTGTCTTTTTTTGCTCTGCCCTTTTCTTGGTTGCTGTTATGAACAAACTAACAGAGTATTACAGGCCAGTATTACCTTGCCAAGAGACGCAAAGCAATCTAAGAGATAAATATTACCATTCTGTAGAATACTCCTGTATTCCACTTTTACTTGTTCCCATGTTCTTGTGGGTCCTGTTGTGGCTCTAATGTGAAAGGGGATATAATATAACATATTATAATATAATATAATGCCATATGATATTGGACAATATAGTGTCATATGATAGATCTACCCTACCGCCTACTGGTGTTGGCCAGAGGGGCCGATGGCGCGATATGGCAGCCTGGCTACAACCGTAGCTGCCTCCACCAGTGTGTGAATGTGGGAGTGAATGAATAGTGGTATCGTAAAGCGCTTTGGGTGCCTTGAAAAGCGCTATATAAACCCAATCCATTATTATTATTATTATTAAATTACCTACGAGTTTGATTTGTCAGCAACTTTCTGCCAGCCCTCTCTCCTTGCTTTTGCAGCCTTTGCAGTGTTCTCTTGCGTTTTAATTAAACTCTGAAACTCCTGAAATCCCTCACTCATGAGTTCTTGCTCTGCTGCCGGAAAATACCGAGCACGCCCCTTCGACATTTTCGCCGACCAATCAGCGGGTCGCCGATCAATGTTTCTACTATCGATGCGTAGCCCCTTTTACGACACCCAGTGATGTCACATTACTGCGTCCAGCTGTACTAATCGTCAACAGCAGGTGTGTTCGGGGAACCGGATTAGCGAGCTCACGGTTAGCGCGATGGTTTGATCTTGGATGTAGTAAGCGACGTACGAAGAACAGGCCCCAGGTCTTCCCTGCTTGTCCTGATACACATAAACATGAGTATCCTTGCAGGTCAGATCTCATCAGTCACACCTGGTAGTGCAGCTCTCCTCTAGATTGTAGTGCTTGTTAAACTAGGATGATTTTAGGAGCCTGGACCGCAGATCTAAGGGAAGATATGACTTGGAAAGACTAAACCAACCTATTAGAGGTGTTCGCACTAACATAGATAAATACTCAGATTTACACCTTTAGTGTCTCACAAAGGGTTGAAAAGTGAATGTGCACAGAGAGGTTGGTGGTGAGACGGGCACTTCCAGCACTGTAGATGTGATCCAGATCAGTGTTCATGGAAATAATCCGGAGAGCAGGATTCCTTGATGAATGTCACATTTTCTTAAAGTTATAATCCACAGGGAAGACTGTGAAACTGTCGATCTGATATCTACTCAACCAATCAGGTGTTTGATCTCCAGCCCCACCTTATTATCAGTTTCTCTCTCTTTTACATCTGAATTATCTTCACTTCACATTTCAGTCAGTTCAGATTTCATTAGCGCGTTCACTTTAGCATAATCCATTTTAATCCAAACACCTTTCTCTTTAAACTCTGTTTGTCAGTCACAGTATATCCAGTACAATCCTCTTTTTCACTGCGTCACACACATTCAGAGATCAGAGTGTCCTGTGTGTGCTCTCATTCACTCACACTCACTCTCATATGGCTGAAGTCTGTTTGTACACAGGCTGTCAGCCTGCCTGAGTTCGGCCTGTCTCTAAAATCATTATTTTATTACTTTTATTCTGATTCATCAAAGCCAAACTCAAACATATTTATATTTACTGATTATGTTCTCATCAATAATTAACAGTCAGTACATTCAGATATGAATCATAATTCAGTGTTTAACATATTATCACAGATGGACTGCACAGGAGATCTCCTTTATGAAGAAACTGTGAAAGTTTGTCCAACAGTGGGAAACATTTCAGAGAACATCTCAGAGAATATCTGTGAAGCAGAAACTAAACATAATAATAGAAGAAAAGCCAAATAATGATCCAAATCCTGCTCTGAGACTATCAGACAGTAAAGGCTTCCAAAGACTGCTCACCTCTCAGACTTACTTAAAGATGCTGGTGCTGTCCACAGATCAGCTGACCTGCTGGGTCTCCATGATCAGCTTTGTTTCTTGGAGATAAAGGCTGAAGCCTTTAGAGCTTCAGTTCTCCAGAGCAGCAGGATGTCTGAGGTCCGCAGAAACACAAAAACACAGCAGCTAAAAATAGTTGTTCAAAGAAAACGAGGTGGGAGCTGCTGATTCCTGAGCTTTGATACTGGATTAGCTTCAGTAGTTATTCCAATCACTGCTGTAGGAGCTACATTTAGTCACAGCTGACTGTCTTCTTTGAACAATCACAATGACTACTGTTCTAAAAAACAAGCACACAAAGAACCAATGAGAGTGAAGAACATGATAAAGAGCTCCTGTGATGGTGGCAAAGAAATGAGCAGCAGACGGCCGTCTACATGTTGTAGTGGTTTACAGTCACCAGGGGGCGCCGTCACGGCCACGCAGTCAGTGGGCTGCTCTGCTTGTGCTGTTGTTGGTGAAGCTGAAGTGAAAGCGAATGTTAAAACAATGAAAAGTGTCCACTGCAGCCTCCATCTGAGCTTGTCATGTTCTTCTTCTTTGATCCTTCGTGTTTGTGCTGAACACTGCTGTCGCTCTCTTCCCTGTTCCCGCCCACTTTCTAACCAATCAGCATTGGAGCGTGCACAGCGTCGTCCACACTGAGCTTTGTTGTGAGCGCATGGACTCGTCTGCAGAACATTTGTATGGGCTCAAAATGTGGTCATAAATATTTTGTACTTGTAAATCAGGATTTGTATGTGTAAAAAAGATTTGTGTGTGTGTAAAAAAGATTTGTGTGTGTGTGTAAAAAAGATTTGTGTGTGTGTAAAAAAGATTTGTGTGTGTGTGTAAAAAAAGATTTGTGTGTGTGTAAAAAAAAAAAAAAGATTTGTGTGTGCGTGAAAAAAACTTTGTATGTGTAAAAAGAATTTGTGTGTGTGTAAAAAAGATTTGTGTGTGTGTGTAAAAAAGATTTGTGTGTGTGTGTAAAAAAGATTTGTGTGTGGACTTAGCCAAAAAAAACCCCTGCAAGTTACAAGTACGAATTTTGACCCTATTTTTCTTCCTTTCATCTGATTGGTCAATGTCATGTCAATCACAAATGTAACTATCCAATCAGAGAACAGATGGGTTTGGCTGTCGGAGGGGCACTTTTTTGACCTGACGTTCCCGTCACAAGTGTCTTCTAAGTGAAGCTACCAGGTTCAGGTCCAGCTCTGTTTATCTGGAGCTGCAGTAAATGATCCGTCCTCACAAAGCAACACAGACACCAGATATGCAAACACAGCATCATACAACACAACCAAGAGATCCAAAGAATTATCTCTGCATTTCTGTGGCTGATGCTGCTGGAACGAAGCTGTTTGAAACCTTGTTGTTCTGCACTTTGGGACCTGAAGAGGAACCTGAACCTCTGTGCAGAGGGTTCAACTCTGAGGATTCCTGTTCAGTTTTGTTATTTCACACGGCAAAACTTGACAACTTTATGATAAATGTACGACTTCAATGTGAAAAATTCATTTTTTTCTCTTGTTTGTTTGAAGCTGCTTCCTGTTGGCTTCAGCTGTTTGGAGTTTCCATTTTCTAAACTTCTACATTCTGAACCTTCTTCAGCTCTGAACAGATGATGAAACACTGAATGATTTCAAGCTCACACTTTGTCTAATAAACTTACATCTTTCATTTTTTATTCAGATTGAAGGACTGTGATTTGTCAGAGATCAGCTGTGATTATCTGGCAGCAGCGCTGAAGTCCAACCCCTCGTATCCCAGAGTGCTGGACCTGAGTGGAACCTACAACAACCTGCAGGATTCAGGAGTGAAGCAGCTGTGTGTTCTTCTGGAGAATCCACGATGTCGATTTGAAACTCTGAGGTCAGTCACATGTTTTAGTTGTGCTGAGATGAATATGATGTGAAAGTTGTGCTGACACTGTGGATCAGTAGGCCCACACACCTCTATACAGGAAGTCTGGTTCTACTCTTTGTAGAATTTCTGATCCCTGATCCTCTGAGTCTGACTCAGTAGATAATGCAGAGTTCTGAGCTGATGTGGGTGAGAGGACTCAGGCAGCCTGACAGAGTTGATGTCCAGGTCTTCCCTGCTTGTCCTGATACACATAAACATGAGTATCCTTGCAGGTCAGATCTCATCAGTCACACCTGTTAGTGCAGCTCTCCTCTAGATTGTAGTGCTTGTTAAACTAGGATGATTTTAGGAGCCTGGACCGCAGATCTAAGGGAAGATATGACTTGGAAAGACTAAACCAACCTATTAGAGGTGTTCGCACTAACATAGATAAATACTAAGATTTACACCTTTAGTGTCTCACAAAGGGTTGAAAAGTGAATGTGCACAGAGAGGTTGGTGGTGAGATGGGCACTTCCAGCACTGTAGATGTGATCCAGCTCAGTGTTCATGGAAATAATCCGGAGAGCAGGATTCCTTGATGAATGTCACATCTTCTTAAAGTTATAATCCACAGGGAAAACTGTGAAACTGTCGATCTGATATCTACTCAACCAATCGGGTGTTTACATGCCCTTCACTGATCTCCAGCCCCACCTTATTATCAGTTTCTCTCTCTTTTACATCTGAATTATCTTCACTTCACATTTCAGTCAGTTCAGATTTCATTAGCACGTTCACTTTAGCATAATCCATTTTAATCCAAACACCTTTCTCTTTAAACTCTGTTTGTCAGTCACAGTATATCCAGTACAATCCTCTTTTTCACTGCGTCACACACATTCAGAGATCAGAGTGTCCTGTGTGTGCTCTCATTCACTCACACTCACTCTCATATGGCTGAAGTCTGTTTGTACACAGGCTAATCTGGGACTCTCCACCATTTGACCCTAGAAATAAAGAAGCTTCTTGGATGAGAGGTGAAAGGCGAAACGTCTTCAAAAAACTTAAAGAAGTCCAGATGCCTTTTTTTCTAAGCTCTTTAGATGACTGCGAACCTTCACAAACGCCTCATCAGTGGGACTCTCAGAGCGTTGCAATAGCCGGTCGCATGACAGCCACGGGAAGCCGACGGGTAAAGAGATCGGTTGTTATCGGATTAGGTCGTGGAAGAGAAATTGTTCAAACCATGTTTCCGAAGTAACAAAGAGGTGACTGGATTGCAGCCATTCAAAGATCAAATATAACGTCCTAGAACACTCCAGCTCACAGGTTAGTCTGCTCCAAGCATTTCCACAAAGGTCAGTCTGCTGTTGTAGTTAATGCGTCATTTTTCTTAACATAATTGGTGATATAGGTTACAAGCAAGTCTGGCGCTGAACAGAAATTGTTGCGCTATGCTCCTTTATTTATTGTGCATAAATAGTAAATTGTCCTGACACAATATTGCGTTTCGCTTCTGTTATTATGGTACATTGACAAAAACATATACTTTTATTCACAGGATAAAACAGGTTTTTTGTATCACTAATTGTCCAGTACGATTACAGCATACAGTATTATTGTCACTGCTACATTTCTGTGATGGGTACCAGAAATTATTTCCACTACTAATTAATTACCGTTGAGCTCAAAGGTTATATTAATAAACGGTTAACGAATGTGTATTTATGAAGACGATTTGTGAGACTGGTAAACTTATGATACGTACGATGGTCTTTCGTTCTACACGGTGCATTTCAAGGTCCTGCACCCATCCGTCGGTAAACTGTACCTGGGCTTGTTGCAGTGACCTGAAGTTACTAAACTTCATGAGTGTATGCACTCACTCCAAGAAGCGTATAATTATAAATATGCATATAAATATGCTACGATGAGATAGCTGACTTCATCTAACTAGCAAATGTTGTCCAGGCTACGTTGGTGATGCAGTTTTTTTTAATGTGTATGATATTTTTGTCATGCGATTTTAAAGCCGGTCCTACAACCGCATCCAAGAATAACATGCAGCTTATCTCAGAACTGTCGGTGAAAATTATTCTTGGAGCTAAGTTTAATTGAGCTGCATTTTAAAGAGGTGCAATTTCACAATTTGTGTATATTTTCTAAGTTCACTATTTTGTCATGTGTTGAGAAAAACACAGATTTAAAAATTACATGGTCTAATATTTACATTTAGCATAACTGCAACATGCTTTTTTTCGTTTTTTTTTTAAAGACTCGAAAGGACTTGAAATTCAAAATTTCAGACTTGTGACTTGACTCGGACTTTTACACCAGTGACTTGAGACTCGACTCTGACTTGCCTGACATTACTTGAGACTTGACTTGAGACTTGAGGATAAAGACTTGAGACTTACTTGAGACTTGCAAAACAATGACTTGGTCCCACCTCTGTTAAAAACACACGCTGTATTTTAAAGAACATACATTAAGAAGCAGATTATATTAGATTTATATTTTAAATAAGACAACATTTGGATTTTACAGCAGTAAAATTATTGTATCTCTACAGTTTAAAAATGTAATAAGCTTTGCCTCTGCACAGAGTGGATAGTGAAACACATGGAATCATCATAAATACATTATTTCATATTTATTACTTCCCCCTCCTCTTTGCTTTATTATTGTAGCTCTAGTAATAAATAATAATGTAAGGATTCTGGATCAGCACCATGATGCCCATAGTATATACAGTATTCTGAAGAAGGTCTAAAATGTCACTGTGTGTGCGTGCATGTGTGTGTTTTATTTAGATGGATTTTTAAAAAAAATATTACTCATGATATAACATTGTGCAGACATGGCTGGTAAGGACATGAGGAGGAAACAGCAGGAGCTGTGTGAGGCTACTAAAGGCAGGGCTATAACATTTTTCTGTCATCATTTTATTATAGATTAAGTGCAAGAGTTGTTAGGTGTGGATAATTAGATTATAGTTTATTGCAATAGCAAGTTGTGCCTTGTTCTCACATAGACAGCAAGTGCAGAGTGATATATGAAATGATGGGATGGAAGGAAGAAGAGAAGCAAAGAGTGATTCACAGGCAGAGCCTAAATTATTTCTCACAGTTTTTTGTTGCCTTATGGTTCCAAGCGCTGTCACCAATCTTTGCATTTTGTTATTATCTCATGACACTTGTTTAATCAGCTACCATCTCTCCTGCGGACTTTTTAATGTCTACAGTCTCAGACCAACACAGCCTGCCCTCATAGCTGGACTGGCCATCGGGCATACCGGGCATTTGCCCGGTGGGCCACTGGCGATTTTTTTTTTTTTTTTTGGGGAAGGGTATAAACAATGAAAGGTGTTGGATTGGCCAATTGGTCATGATCGACTCTGGGCTGGACCAATTACAGCCGAGGAGGTCGGATGCACCCTCCCCCTTGTTTAGCAATCTTATAGACGAACTAAAGAAAATGGAGAACAAAAAAAGGAAAGGAGGTGCCGAAAAAATTAGGGCCAAAAAGAAATAAGCCCTTCAGGCAGACGCTGCCAAATGTGTGAAAATTACTGAATTGTTTGGTGGTAGCTATGGCACAGCTTCCATAGATTTAGCAACATCAGCAAGTGGTGGAGGCCAGCAGGTGGATGAAGGAAAGGGGAGGCAAGAGGAGGAGAGACCCGAGGTGGCCGCCGGTCATAGTGGCAGAGGAACTGAACTTCAGGTAAGAAGTTATGACCTGCTGTCTATCTGTGTCAGATAGAAACTAATTTTAGTTGTAGTTTGTTTTCGTTGTGGTGACTTTATACAGTCGCTTAGAATAACTCGTACAGCGTAACTAGCATGACGGAGTTTATATACTGCTGGGCGGGTGCTATGAAGTTGCTGATAGTAAATTTTATTTTATGCTTAAGGTTAGTTTCTCAAACTTCTCAAAATCTTAACAAATTGTGCCAATCCTTACATGTTGCACCAGGCTGATTTATCATCAAAAGTGGAGAAGTCTGTGACAGAGGAGACAGAAGAGCAGCAGAGAGAGATGGAAGAGCAGGAGAGAGAGATGGAGCAAGAGAGAGAGATGGAAGAGCAAGAGAGAGAGAGATGGAAGAGCAGGAGAGAGAGATGGAAGAGCAAGAGAGAGAGATGGAAGAGCAGGAGAGAGAGATGGAAGAGCAAGAGAGAGAGATGGAAGAGCAGGAGAGAGAGATGGAGCAAGAGAGAGAGATGGAAGAGCAAGAGAGAGAGATGGAAGAGCAAGAGAGAGAGATGGAAGAGCAGGAGAGAGAGATGGAAGAGCAAGAGAGAGAGATGGAAGAGCAAGAGAGAGAGATGGAAGAGCAAGAGAGAGAGATGGAAGAGCAAGAGAGAGAGATGGAAGAGCAAGAGAGAGAGATGGAAGAGCAAGAGAGAGAGAGATGGAAGAGCAAGAGAGAGAGATGGAAGAGCAAGAGAGAGAGATGGAAGAGCAGGAGAGAGAGATGGAAGAGCAAGAGAGAGAGATGGAAGAGCAGGAGAGAGAGATGGAAGAGCAGGAGAGAGAGATGGAAGAGCAGGAGAGAGAGATGGAAGAGCAGGAGAGAGAGATGGAAGAGCAGGAGAGAGAGATGGAAGAGCAGGAGAGAGAGATGGAAGAGCAGGAGAGAGAGATGGAAGAGCAGGAGAGAGAGATGGAAGAGCAGGAGAGAGAGATGGAAGAGCAGGAGAGAGAGATGGAGCAAGAGAGAAAGATGGAAGAGCAAGAGAGAGAGATGGAAGAGCAGGAGAGAGAGATGGAAGAGCAAGAGAGAGAGATGGAAGAGCAGGAGAGAGAGATGGAAGAGCAGGAGAGAGAGATGGAAGAGCAAGAGAGAGAGATGGAAGAGCAGGAGAGAGAGATGGAGCAAGAGAGAGAGATGGAAGAGCAAGAGAGAGAGATGGAAGAGCAAGAGAGAGAGATGGAAGAGCAAGAGAGAGAGATGGAGCAAGAGAGAGAGAGATGGAAGAGCAAGAGAGAGAGATGGAAGAGCAAGAGAGAGAGATGGAAGAGCAGGAGAGAGAGATGGAAGAGCAGGAGAGAGAGATGGAAGAGCAGGAGAGAGAGATGGAAGAGCAGGAGAGAGAGATGGAAGAGCAGGAGAGAGAGATGGAAGAGCAGGAGAGAGAGATGGAAGAGCAAGAGAGAGAGAGATGGAGCAAGAGAGAGAGAGATGGAAGAGCAAGAGAGAGAGATGGAAGAGCAAGAGAGAGAGAGATGGAAGAGCAAGAGAGAGAGATGGAAGAGCAAGAGAGAGAGATGGAAGAGCAGGAGAGAGAGATGGAAGAGCAAGAGAGAGAGATGGAAGAGCAGGAGAGAGAGATGGAAGAGCAGGAGAGAGAGATGGAAGAGCAAGAGAGAGAGATGGAAGAGCAGGAGAGAGAGATGGAAGAGCAGGAGAGAGAGATGGAAGAGCAAGAGAGAGAGATGGAAGAGCAAGAGAGAGAGATGGAAGAGCAGGAGAGAGAGATGGAAGAGCAGGAGAGAGAGATGGAAGAGCAGGAGAGAGAGATGGAGCAAGAGAGAAAGATGGAAGAGCAAGAGAGAGAGATGGAAGAGCAAGAGAGAGAGATGGAAGAGCAAGAGAGAGAGATGGAGCAAGAGAGAGAGATGGAAGAGCAAGAGAGAGAGATGGAAGAGCAAGAGAGAGAGATGGAAGAGCAAGAGAGAGAGATGGAAGAGCAGGAGAGAGAGATGGAAGAGCAGGAGAGAGAGATGGAAGAGCAAGAGAGAGAGATGGAAGAGCAGGAGAGAGAGATGGAAGAGCAGGAGAGAGAGATGGAAGAGCAGGAGAGAGAGATGGAAGAGCAGGAGAGAGAGATGGAAGAGCAAGAGAGAGAGATGGAAGAGCAGGAGAGAGAGATGGAAGAGCAGGAGAGAGAGATGGAAGAGCAAGAGAGAGAGATGGAAGAGCAAGAGAGAGAGATGGAAGAGCAGGAGAGAGAGATGGAAGAGCAAGAGAGAGAGATGGAAGAGCAGGAGAGAGAGATGGAAGAGCAAGAGAGAGAGATGGAAGAGCAGGAGAGAGAGATGGAAGAGCAGGAGAGAGAGATGGAAGAGCAGGAGAGAGAGATGGAAGAGCAAGAGAGAGAGATGGAAGAGCAGGAGAGAGAGATGGAAGAGCAGGAGAGAGAGATGGAAGAGCAGGAGAGAGAGATGGAAGAGCAAGAGAGAGAGATGGAAGAGCAGGAGAGAGAGATGGAAGAGCAGGAGAGAGAGATGGAAGAGCAAGAGAGAGAGATGGAAGAGCAGGAGAGAGAGATGGAAGAGCAGGAGAGAGAGATGGAAGAGCAAGAGAGAGAGATGGAAGAGCAGGAGAGAGAGATGGAAGAGCAAGAGAGAGAGATGGAAGAGCAAGAGAGAGAGATGGAAGAGCAGGAGAGTGAGAGCCAGGGCATCGATTACTTTGCTCGCCCTGAACCTGCCATATTACAGGCCTTCTTAGATTACCACCCACAGCAGAACAGTAGCAGTGCAGTTGTGATGAGGGTGTTCAGCTGTAAAGATGGCACCAACAGGAAGTGGCTTACTTATTGCAAAGAACGCCATTTATTGTTCTGCTTTGTGTGTCTGGCATTTGCAAGGCTGACTGACACCAGCACATTTATAACAGGCATGAGTGACTGGCGACATATACATCTGCGCACAGAGGAGCATGAAAAGAGCACTACACACCAGACCTGTGCTGAAGCTTTTTTCTTAAGGTGCTCAAAAGGCAACATCAGGAGCTTGTTTGCTGGCAGTCAGTTGTCAGCTCACAGAGCACAAGTGAAAAAGAGACGGCAAGTTTTAGAGCGTATAGTGGATGTGATCAAAGTACTTGGGAAGAGGGGACTCAGCTATAGGCATGTGGAGAATGAGGCTGCATACACTTTAGGTGATAACACCATCGATCATGGTAACTTTCTGGAACTGATTGTGTTATTAGGCAAGTATGATATGTGCCTTGGAGAACATTTGAATGACTGCATTGAAAAAAGCAAGAAGTTGCATCAGACCAGTGGATCAAGAGGTAGAGGATCTCTCATCACCCTACTCTCCAAAACAACTGTCAACTCAGTGATTGATGCACTTGGCCATCTCCTTCAAGAGAGCATCGCCAGTGATGTCCAGAAAGCTGGGATGTTTTCTGTTCAGCTAGACACAACCCAAGACATCACAGGTTATGATCAGTGTTCAGTAATCATCAGGTATGTTACTGAGTCTGTGCAGGAGAGGCTTGTCTCCATAGTGAGGTGCGAAGCATCCACGGGGCAGTACTTTGTAAACTTGCTTTCCGGAGTTTTAGAGCATCTGAATCTAGACAAGGCCATGTGCATTGGGAATGCATTGCATGCCGGGAACTCCTGGCAAAACAATCCAAGTACCGCATCAAATACAAGCATTTGCAATTGCAGCACCGCAAAACGTTCATTCTCCGGTTCCAATACCTTCTTGTCTTTTCTTTGCCGCACAAAAAAGGTATGTACAAAACGACGGAGAACAATGCCGGTCCGTACAAAGACAGACTCGACGAAAAGACAAAGAAAAGATACGAGGAAAAATCAAAGGAGTGAAAGGGTCAGACCCTTACGAGCACACAGAGGGACAAAAGACGTTAGCGTGCTGCCCAACTTTCACCACGCTCAGATTTATAATTATACGCTTCTTGGAGTGAGTGCATACACTCATGAAGTTTAGTAACTTCAGGTCACTGCAACAAGCCCAGGTAGTTTACCGACGGATGGGTACAGGACCTTGAAATGCACCGAAAGACCATCACAAATCGTCTTCATAAATACACATTCGTTAACCGTGTATTAATATAACCTTTGAGCTCAACGGTAATTAATTAGTAGTGGAAAGATAATTGTAATATTTGAGCCATTTCTGCTGTCCAACTACTTCTTACAAAATACATTTTTAATGTTAATTAGATTTTTTTTACGGCAGAAATAAAGGTTATATAAAAGTCACTGCCAAAGACTGATTGCGGCTTCTACCTTGTTACACTAATGTTGTTTGTAGCTCAGTATGACTTTATGTCATCCATGAGGGATGCATTTGACATATGTTTCACATATTATAGCCCAACAAGTTACTTATAGCAATTTAAATACGAGCAATCAGTTTCTTTGCAAATAAATCAGTTTTTGGCACAACACCGGCTATTGCAGTTAATAATACAGCAGCTTCTTGCCATTTTTTGTGTTTCTTTTTATCGCTGTGTAACTGAGTTCAATTGAAAGCCTGCATGCGCTAGTACCTCTTGCCAAAAGTTCCCAGAATCCTTTGCGGTTTTATCCATGAATGACGTCACATTTTTGGTGGGCCGGTCTCCAGTCAAAATGCCCGGGCCGATATTTTGTCCCAGTCCAGCCCTGCCTGCCCTCCAGCACTATCCACAGCAACCCCTCAACAGCAACATTGTACCCATCAGGTAAAGCATCGGCTACGTTTGCTTTGCCTTGTTGCCCATATTAGATTCTTGATGAAAGTGTGTTGTTGTTATTCAGCCTGGTTCAATGTGCCCCTTTTTAACTTTGAGCACCCGCCCCTTTAAACCTCTCTGCACGGCCCTGCCTAACAGACCTACACCTTAGTTCACAGATTCACTTTGTCTAAGGTTGATTTCTGGGATTTCACACAACCCAGGATTCAGATCGTGAATCCATGATGGGCTTGGATTTACATCATTATAAATGAAATGTGCTCTACTTGGAAGCAGCCGGTGTTGTGCCAAAGTAGTTACCCCCGTCAAAAATTGTTTCCCCATTCACGGGAGCGCGCAAAGTAGGAGGAGCCACTTGCCCAGCTCCGTTCTGTACGCTACTTGTCACTGATCTGCAGTCGACGCGATAAAGAGTAAAAGCTGGAAAACAGCAGACTCGATGAATTTAATATTAGTTTCGTGACATTGTAATGTGCCGTGTGGCTCCTCCTACTTTGCGCGCTCCCGTGAATGGGGAAACAATTTTTGACGGGGGTAACTACTTTGGCACAACACCGGCGGGTTGTGTGAGACTTTAAATCATCAAACTGTAAATTATAAATTTAAATTGTTATTGATCCTTTACCCCGAGTCCTAAAGTGTAGATTTATTTTCTTACTCTTCTTATATTTATTGTTTGTTTACTTGCACCGCTGTAACTGCAGCCTCGTCGTCTCGTCTCTCTATATGCTGGACTGTCTGTAGCGGAGATGACAATAAAGTTTACTTTGACTTCAGCAGCGCGCAGGCGCACCGAGGGCTCTCGCGCTCACTTTATAGAATTTAGAAAAAACATGGGTGCAGATTATAAGTCTGTATCATAATATCTGTTTGTTGTTTTTATTTTGTTTTGCGAGTTGGTTATTAGATGCCGCTCCAGCCAGCCAGAGACTCCCCGCCGCCCCGCCCTCTCCTCCCTGTGCCGCCAGCAGCAGGCGCACCTCGCAAACGGAGGGCGCCCTTACTCCCAGCAAATGGCTGATAGAAAACCGATCGGTGCCTACGAATTTCCCAATATGCGCTGGCATGACGTCGGGGAAGCATGGGTACGACCGATTATTTTATTTTTTTCTTGCCCGTGATGCCCCCCCCACCACGATGCATTCTATTGGTTTGCACACTTACACACACCCAGCTGTGGTTTCCTGTTTTGCTGGACTCTGGAGAGCCCCGCCTTTAACGCTCTTCTCTCACAGAGAGCAACAGAAAACTTGGAAAAACTCCAGATTGACTGAACTCAGTTCAAAGTTACCTTGACACCTTTAGATGTGAGACGTAGTGATGGTCCGCTTGAAGCTGACGCTCCGGTGCGTGTGTCAGAAAGATCAACGCGCTGCTTCAGAAGCACCGTGTCGAGGCTTGATTCGTTTGGCCAGAGTCACGTGATCAGTGACGTCTGAAGCTTCGTTTAGAACGTACCTTTTTTAAATCGAACTTTATTGAAACACAATGAGTATACAACATACAAACAGATGAAGTTTACAAAAGAACAGAACATGAACATACAGAACCAGGAGTAAAAAAATGATGATATGAGTAGGCGAAAAAAATCAACATATAAATATTGTTCTGAGAGGCTTTTTGTTGGTTGAGTCTGAAATTGATTGTATGTACAATTCATATCCTTATAAAACGGCAGAAATATGGTGTTTTATTAATAAACTTACATTTATGGATATAAAATAGCTAAAAGTATTAACAAATTTTTTATAAAAAACATTTATCATTCTTCCTGGGGAACTTAAAGAAACAGAATAAAACATTTTCCATCGTAAAGAAAACTCCCTTAAAATATGGACAATAACAAAACTGCTAAATTCTTCCAGAATCTCTGTGTAGAGGAACCAAAAGAGATGTGCCACAGTTTCTGGATGATCCCCACAGAAAGTTCAATTAGTATTTATGTCTCTTTTAAATGTTACCATATAGTGACTGGCTGGGTCACATTTATGAAGAATTTTATATGAGATTTCCTTCACCTTGTTCACAATTAGATATTTATGGGATCATCCAGACTGTCTTCCAGGTGATATCTGGAACATGTCGGTTCCAGTAAGATATTCTATATATGGGAGAGACATGATATCTTCTTGGAATAAACTACGTATTCTCTTATTGCTGTTACCAAGTTCCTGTGAAAAGCAGATTTTTCCCACTGCTGACTCAGCTGGATCAGGGAGAGTGACTGAGGCAGATATTGAGCTGTCAGTGTTTTTATATAACATTAAAGTCCCTGAGGGTATGGCACCAAGCACCATTGAGAATTCCCCAACACTGACGGGAAAATTATATAGTGTAAGGAATTCATTGTAAGTAAGTAGTGCTCCCTCGTTAAATTTTAAAACTTAGTAGCGGCCGCCATTGTTGGCAGCTGAAATTTGGCTGGGCCGCGCTATGAATTCTGGGATATGGTGGGCCACGAAGGACACACCCGACCCATCCTTCAAACTCGGGGGAATGAAGGACGCATTTGAAGGAGTCGAGGAATCGGGACAGCCTTCGTCGCCTGGCTGTGACGTCATTGGCCTTCAAATGCGGCCTCCGGAGGATGCAGCCGACGTTTTGGGACACAGCTTGTGTGTCTTTGTTGGTCATGTGACCTCCCAGGGACTACACATGGAAACGAGCAGTTTAGCTCAAATCTGGCAGGTTTCCATCGTCTGTTTTTGTCCTGATGTCCATGAACATGAACACTGTCCCTGTCAAACACGTCCAGATAATCTGATCCAGTGTTGTTCTTCTTCTGTGGTGTTTGTGATGGAGCAGCAGCTGCAGATCCTGATGTCCTCCACCAAGGGGGCAGCAAATTCAGCTGACTGTCATCATTTATTAAAAAGATGTAACAATGTGACATAATGCAATATAATAGTGTCAGTTACACATTGTGGGTTGCACTGTGGCCAGAATGGACATTACCTCCTGCCTAATGGAAGCTGTCAGCCATCCTGCAACCATGAATTAGATAAGCAGAAGTGAAGGGATTGTTAACAACAATTTAATAATAAAATGTAATGTGATAGTTGCACTTTATTAGCTCCCCACAATCGTATGAATAATAACCATGAATGCACTGCATGCTCATAGCAAGTTCTTTAGGTTTAAAGTGAGATCCTGCTTTAAAGGGCGCTTCATCTGCTGGGAATGACATGTTTCTTCTAGTATGTAAGGCTCAGCCCATCTTACTGGGACTTACTTTTGTAGATCCACATGCTCTAAACCTGCTGCTCCATGATTGGTGCAGAAGCTTTAAGCTACTATTAACAAATAATGACCATGGACTTAGTTGTTACTACAATAACTTATCATTGAGCAACTTGTATATTTAATTTTACTTGTAAAACTATGCAAGTAGAATTGAATGGGGCACAGTGAGCTGAGCACAGGCCCACTCTGTGACACTCAGAGGTTTGTGGATATCATACTGAGAGTATTGGACACAGTGCAGCCAGCTTGCAGCCACTTTCCCACCACTTTAGCACAATGTTTACATGAGACTCAGCCACACTAATGTTCCTGGGCAGACATGTGGTGCAGCATGGCTGATGGCACTGTACCTGCAGCTGTCATGGACAAGAACCACTCAATACCTCACCCAAGCCAAGCCTGTGCTGATGTTGTGATCTGAGACCGAGACACTAACCCAGGATTATGATATGATGTTGTGAGAGTTTCACTAAGAATTAGCTCTGATTACAAGATTTCAATCTATCGTAACTCTAATTTGTATTTACTTCAGTTTGTTCATCTTGGAGCTGTGTGCAGCTGAGGACAGTCTTATTATTACCAGGTGAGGATATGTAACAGCCACAGTCTGTAGAGATGATGTCACCATGGAGTGGTGATGTCACTGGAGCTGCCAATATGTGCTCCAGCCAAAGCTACACCAGAGGGTTGTGCTGTGTAACAGGTTGGTGCAGGTGGTGTTATCTACATTTGAACATTAGGCAACAGTCTCATGAAGACACTTTCTATTGTTCACTAAAGACCAACAATAACAGAGACAAAGGGAGAGCAGCAGAACTAGTGCTAACAATTAGCACTGCTAGCCTGCCCACCAACACCAGCTAATGTTCTAAAAACGATGATCAATGATTTTGCTGTAACGGCTCCAGCTGTCTGTGTCAGGGACACGTTGGAGATGAAGTGAGTGATCCAGTGACAAAGGTTTGGAAAGCTGCAGTCAGCTGAGACTAAAGGAGTCACCTGACCGAGAGACCAAATGTTTCACTGAGAACGTCCAGATGAACAGAATCAACCTTTGGGATAATCTGTTCCACACATCCATGTTTCACTTACTGCATTATATTTCCTCATTGCTGTGCACACAGGCCTGTGGCTTATAACCAACTCCAAGTTCAGACTCAGAGGCTGCTGAAGCTGTTTTCTGGAACAGAGACGTGTTGGATATAAAAGCAACTCTTCTTTATGTGTCAGCACTGAGGAAAGGAGCAGCTTCGTTTCTAAGTGTATGAAGGACTGTAGCAGTGTGTGTGTGAGCTTTATTTCACAGACAGAACCATGTCAAAAACACAACTTCAGGTAAAAACAATACAAAATCAAAGAGTCTGATCAGAAGGATTAAACAGAGGAGTGTGGGACTGTTTTTAACAGACAGCAGGTTAAGCCAGGCTGGAGGAGTAAACTGAGCCTCGGTGTGAGCAGCAGTGTGTTTGACAGGAAGCTGAGATAAACAGTCTGGAGCCCATTTAGTGCTTCATATGAAAGTGTGAGGATTTGAAAGCAAATCTAAAATCAAGCAGGAGTCAGTGTGAGAATGATTTGTGCTTTTCCTCAGTCAGATGCTGGGAGTTTCAGTTCATCCATGTTCAGCGTGCTGTGCTTTGTGTAACAGGAGAATATGACAGTATAAATCAAGTCTTCATGTCACTGAAAGCCTCCACAGTCTGCTATGGAGGTGCATCAGTTTGGATTTACAAGAAGAACATTTCTTAAACCTGCCACAAGATGGCGCTCCAACAGAAGGGATGTCCACAGTGTAACACAGACACACACATACTGTGTGAATGTGTGAGTGAATGGGCTTTCAACACAAGGCTTCTGCTGCTACCTTTAATTACATAATTAGCTAACAAGAACAAACTGTTAATTACCACCAAAGAACGGCTCCAGATTTTAGCTGCTGACCATTTTGTGAAACGTTGATTACATCAGCTTATTGTTGATTTTTCAACCTTAATATCAGCTGCTTTAAAGGAGCCTCGTTCTCTGGCAGTAACACTTTTCTTCACTAGATGCAGTGCAGGCACAGTCTGTGTTTCTAAACTACACACTAATGTTCATTGTTGTGCAGCTAAATCCTCCCTCTGGATGGGAAGAATCCCTGTCAGGCTTCAAACACCTGGCTTGGTGTTCTGGAGCTAATGTGTCACCTGTGAGGACTCTGAGATGAACACACAGCAGACACTTCAGTTCTCCGTCTGTGTGTCCTCAGTTTCCCAGCATGCCTTGGCTGTGGTGGTGGAGGTGAATGAGGGGGAACATGCTGCTCTGTCAGCACTCAGGTTTCATACCTGGTGATCTCAGAGGACAAAGCGGCGTTACAGCAGCGCACGTTGATGAGACCTGATGCTCTGAACAGTTCAGACTTCAGCCTCACTCTGAGAAAACAAACGACTGACTGTCAGCAGCAACTACACCTGCTCCATCAGTGACGGAGAGAAGAACTGAGACTGAGAGACATACAGCTGCAGGTCAAAGGTCAGAAACGCCCGCTCTTTGTACGGGTCAGGAGTTAGTACTGCAGAGGTCAGAGGTCAGCTTGCTGACAAACCATTTGAAACAGTTTGGAGCTAAAAGCACAACAGCAGAGGAAAGAAGAGACACTGCAGAGATGATGCAAAATATTGTGTTTTGTTCTCAGCTGTCAAAAAGTGTAACACACGTGTTCCAGCACAGCCTTTGTGTACTTTCACTTCTCCATACTGTCCATTGGAAATCCTGTTTGTTCCTTTTTGATTTCAGTCCATGTGTCCAAAGCAAACTTCTGTCCCACACTTTCTCTGCTGACTCTTCACCGATGCTCAGATGATCTCAGATGATTTCACCAGAACTCATCAAAATTCGGGCTCCACAGAAACCCAGACGTCACTAAACAAGCGTAACAAGCAAAGTGAAAACTGGTCGTTCAGCTTTATTGACCAAAGATAAGCTCACATGTCACCTCATGACACAGACACTTATTTCCACAGCATGCACGAGGACTGACAATAAGTGTCTATAAAGCCACTTCTATCTGCCACACCTGTGCTTCTGTCATGGTTGCTCTCCTCTCACTCTGTCATTTATCCACAGTCTGCCTCCCTCTGCTCCGTCAGCTGACGTCCTCTCTACACCACCTGCTGTGTTTTATCCTGCAAAAACACATTTAAGAAGCGTTGCACCGAGTAATGGGAGGAACTGCTATAAAATCCATTTAAAGGAGGTGGTGCTGAGTGCTGTGACTGGGGTCCCACCACTGACATCACGGGTGGAGGACATGTTGGAAAACTGCTACAAAGTGCTGTGCAGCCAGCAGAGCTTACAGTCTGTCCTGTGTGTCATACAGGCTCTCACACTTAGTGTTTCTGTGACACATTGAAGAGAAGTTTGTGTTGTTCACAGTTGTGCTTGTACTGAGTGACAGCTGACATGACCTAACAGGAATAATGTGTCTGTGCTGAATGAGAAGTAACACACAATGAAGTCTTGATGCATCTCAATCATCCAGGAAAGTGAGTCTGTTGCTTCTGTTCATCTGGACGCAGCGTTTTGTGGGAGAAACGTGTCGTCATCATCAGGTGACGTCTTCAGTCTCAGCTGCAGGTTTCAGTCTTACAAACAGGACATTTGCATAAAGACTGAAAGCAGCTGCAGGAACGATGGGCTGGGAGCTCCGTTCCTTCATCTTAATTATGCAGATTCTCAGGACCATTGATCAACAACCACTGATCCATGTCCATGAGTCCCATTCACAGAGATGTGGGAATGGCTGCAGTCACAGCATGTAAGATGGAAATAAATGAGAAGTATTTAGCTGAAGTGGATTTGATTTATGTTACTTCTTTTTTAACTTGTAGTTCTACATTGGAAGATTATTGTGATATTGAAATATAAAAATACATTTATATTCTATTATTTTCTCAAAATAAGCGTCACACTCGTGGAAGCCGGTGTAGCCGCCGAAACGCCTGCATTTATGGAGACTTTCAGCCCCAGGTAGGCCAGTTATGGATCTTGGGATCCACATTATGTCAGCAGCTGTTCTCCACCGTGAACTGTGTTCAAACAAACACGCTCACGCCTCACAGACGACAGCTTACAGTCTGTAGAGATAAAGTGACTTCGTACAGCCCCGTCTTCAGTCTTGTGGAGATGATCTCGATGCTTTGGTGGATGTTACTAGCTCCTGTGCAGTATTTTGTAAAGACATGATTATACCCCGTAAGCGCGTTAAAATTTACGCTAACAATAAGCCATGGGTCACTAAAAGTGTCAAATCCTGTTTAAGGAAAAAGAGACAGGCCTTTAAAGAGGGGCTGTTACCGATTTTCAGACAGCTACCAAGGAAATGAAAATCGAGATGTTGAAAGCAAAACAGACAAAAACCTTCTTGAAAGCAAATTTGCTGCAAAAACTTTTGGGTCTGCCTGGACTTGTATGAAAACCATAGCAGGGTTTCAAAATCCCCAGAGCAGCAGTCAGGTCATTTTAGATGTTTTAATTCAGACAGAGATTTTCAAATGCTTTAAACATGTTTTCTGCTCGTTTTAGTTCTTCTGATTTCAGCGAGGATATTTGGGAACTGAAACAGAAACTGAGAGATACTCAGCACTTTATCATTGAACTCAGCGATGTTAAAAAGGCCTTTCATACAGTCAATGTGAACAAGAGCCAGGGTCCTGATAATATTAGTGGCCGCCTAATTAAATCTTGTGCTGATGAACTCAGGCCTATATTTCAGGTTATTTTTAACAAATCCTTGCAAACACAACATGTGCCCTCTCTTTGCAAAGAAGCAGTCGTGGTTCCTGTCCCTAAATCTAAACGACTTCAGGCCTGTTGCCTCACTTCAGTTGTCATGAAAGTCTTTGAAAAAATCCTCAGAAATGTGATTATGAAGAGACTGAAGGTCAGCTGGATCCAATGCAGTTTGCATACAGGCCCAACAGAGGAGTGGAGGACGCACTTTTGACTTTACTAAATCTGATTCTTAAACATGTAGAGAGTAAAGGGACTTTTGCAAGACTTCTTTTCATTGATTTTTCTTCGGCTTTTAATACAACACAGCCCCATATTTTAATTAAAAGACTTTTAGAACAGTTTGAAATCAGGAAAAACCTGGTGGGCTGGATTTTAGATTTTCTAACTGACAGGTCACAAAGAGTGAGAATAAATGGGGTTCTGTCTGACCCAGTGTTCTCCTCCACAGGTTCTCCTCAAGGCTGCGTCCTATCGCCCTTATTATTCACTCTCTATACAAACATGTGTCAGGGCAGACATGAAAACAGGGTCATTATTAAATATGCAGATGACTCTGTTATTGTCAGCTTACTGAAAGAGGGTGAAACTAACCACGGTCCAGTCATTGATGACTTTGTTCAGTGGTGGGAGGAGTCTTATCTCCAGCTGAACATATCTAAAACAAAAGACATGGTTGTTGATTTTAGGAAACAACAAAATGGGCACGGAGTCACTTTAATTAAAGGTCAGAAAATAGAGCAAGTACAATCATATAAATATCTTGGGACCATAATCAATGAAAAACTGAACTTTGATCAAAATTGCAAATCAGTTTGTAAAAAGGGTCACCAGCACCTTTATTGCCTTAGGAAACTTGTTCATTTCCACATTGACCAAAAAATGTTAACTTTGTTTTATCGTTCTTTCATTGAGTCTGTTTTATCCTTTTGTTTGGTGGCATGGTTCGGTCAGACCTCTGTCACAGAGAAAAACTCTCTGAATCAGATAGTGAGATGGTCCAGTCGTCTGATAGGTGAGCCACAGTCTTGTTTAGCCTCCCTGTACTCTGAGCAGGTACAGAGGACGGCTTTATCAATCCTTAAAAATGGTTCCCATCCTCTAAGGGGTGAATTTCAGCTTCTTCCCTCAGGACGGAGGTTTCTATTTCCGAGATGCAGGACAAAGCGTTATAAAAATAGCTTTGTCCCCGTTGCTGTCACTGAATTAAATAAGAACTGTTTTTGATTCGAAATATTAAAGTATGTGTCACAGTGAGCTTTATATATTTACTAGGTATGTGTGTTTTTAAAGGGATGTCAAATGCTGTCATTTGTCTGTGAAGCAAATTTACCTTGCCTTTGGGTATAAATAAAGTTACCTTACCTGCAGACGCTGTGCGCAGAGGTTCAGGAGCAGAAGTCCCGTTGTAAACATATCACGGCAGACCCGACGATGTTTGCATGAACGCGCTTTTTTTAAAAGTCAGGTCAAGGCTCCAAAAGCCCAAAGGCGATATAACAGTTTGTGTTTGCTACATGGATCATTGTAGTTCAGCTTTCCTTTGTTATATTTCTTTAAGAGCTCAAAATGTCTTCATTACATAAATCAAATGTAATTTTCTCTGTAGCACTTCATGGATTTCATAAGCAACACACTGTAGTTGTTCACACAAAGCATAAAGGTAAAAACAATATACACAGTGTTATCTTCATTTTAGATGTCACAAAGTATTTGCGGCTCCCAGTGTTTTCCCGAACCCTGACCCTTTGCGTGGAAACCGGGTCCAAAAGGCTCTTTGGGTGTTAAAGGTTGCTGACCCCTGCACTAGGCCCAACTGACACATATATTTGATTCCAAATACAAAAAATAATGTGTAACCTGCTGGAAGAATGTAGGAGGTTGAGACAGGATCTCAACACTTGGTGTCTGCAACAAAAGACAACAATATGTGGGCCGATCGTGGCTCAAGAGTTGGCAGCTCGTCTTGTAATCGGAAGGTTGCCGGTTCGAGCCCCGGCTTGGACAGTCTCGGTCGTTGTGTCCTTGGGCAAAAAAGCACTTTGGGGTCCTCAGGGACGAGTAAAGCGCTCTACAAATACAGGCCATGTAATGGCAGAAACATTCTCTAGTGTAAATCCTGACTAGTTCATTAACTACAGATCAGTTTCAGTGAACATTATTCACAGAGGGATCTGAGTTCCTTATACCAGACTCTACAGAAACTGTAACACTGTACAGCTCTGCGACTCAACAATATGACAACAATGTAACACACACTAGAATCATCAAATAAAGCCCCACTAACCACTAGAACTAACTAACTAGCACTGGACACTTGCATATTAGAGATTTCTACCACCATAGGAGGCGAGATATCATCCTTGAACCAGAGCATCCAGCCCTCAATTTCGGACATAAAAAGCGACGTGGCCAGGCATGATAACACTTTGACTGAACTGCAGGACTGTGCCTCGAACCACTCTGACACCATCGCCACTCTCCAGGCCACTGTGGAGCGTTTGTCTGCGGAGGTAAAGAAGTTAGATGAGAGATGTGGAGCTCTTGAGGCACTCCAGGAGGAATAATTTAAGAACTGCAGGAATACCAGAAGGCACAGAGGGACCCAAGATGACTGAGTTGGTTCACACCTGTTGGCGGAGGCGCTATCTCTCGAGGAGAAGCCACTCATCGATCGAGCACATAGAGCGAATCGCCAGCGTCCCAAACAAAGTCATCTTCCTCGGCCCATCATCTTGAGATTGCACTACTACCACATTGGTGAGGAGATTCTGCTGAAAGCTGCAGAGAACAAGAACCTGATGTATAAGGGTTTTTAAAATAAACATCCTCCCAGATTTCCCTCCCTCTGTTGGAAACGCAGAGCCGCATTTGCAAATATGAGAGGAAGACTACGTGGGATGACCGGCGTCAGGTACAGACTGCTATACCCTGCAAAGCTGTTAGTGACCCATGGTGATGTGAGGAAAAGCTTTACCGATCCCAAAGAGACCGTAGACTACGCGGAGAAGCACCTCTCCCACCCACCTTCAAATGTATTAAAAGCAAGGATATATCTATATGTCTAACGCTGACACAGCACTGTGTTTCTTCTTTTCCCTTTATATTCCATGTAAAGGTGAATATGGAGCGTTTATGGAGCTCGTTTATTGACCAGCTGTCAGTTAGAAGGTAAGAGTTACTAGGTTAACAGAGGTTAGCAGTAACAGTACGGGGAAGTATATTGTGTTGTTCTTTTGTTGTTTTTTATTTTATCCTACTTTACTTTGTTATTTTGATTTTACCTGTTGTGAGTGCTTCCCGTAATTCTCCTTTTTCTTGCGCCGCTGCGGCCAGAGTTCACAACATTACATATTTTTGTATCTATAAACAGGAAGCTGACACTCTCCAGACTTTATCAAAGGTGTGAGCGTCACAGCAGAGGCCTTTGTGTCAACGTAGCTGAAGACAAAACACAGAAACACATGAAGGAGATTTTCCTGGCCTGGATTTTATACAAATATTCTGCAGTACATCAAAAATGAAAGAAAACCATTAGTCAACATATGAACATCACCTCTGAAGTTACAGAGCTTTGATTGGAGACACAGCTGAGCGTTTTGCATTTTGCATAATTAATTACATAATTAATTATGTAACCATAATTAAATGGTTACATCATCTTTAAAGTCCCCAGAGATCAGGAAAAGGGCCTGAGGGTGCTGTGTTTGGAGTCTGCTGGTTACAGTGTGCAGGACCTCACAGGCTGCTGCAGCGTTAGCAGAGGGCGGGACATACACAGCTATCATAATCACGTGTGTAAACTCTCGTGGTAGATAGTACGGTCTCATGCTAACCGCTAGCAGCTCAATGTCCTTACAGCGTAGCGTCTCTTTGATAGAGAAATGCCCAGAGTTACACCATCTATCGTTCACAAACACAGCCAGACCCCCTCCTCCCTTCTTACCACTCTCCGCTGTTCTGTCATAAGAGGCTCAGCAGCTAAAGCAGCACACCTGGGTCTCCCAGCCTATTAAAAGCAGCCCTTTGCTTCACCTGCTTCACTAAACATTATTATTTTAAGCAGAGTGGTGTGATTTATGTAGGCATTGCTGTGTGACAGGAGGACTTTTCTTGCACACCCACCAAATGAGGGCGCACATGCTTCCACGCCCACTGGTGACTGCACACATCCTTTCAAGGAAGCATTTCATTCATCCCTAACAAATGGAACAAAACACTGTGCAGCGTGTTCAGGTTTGAACGTGGCCCTGGCCTCTCTCTGCATCCACCTGGCACATGCAACACACATCCACTCCCTGCTGAACTGCTTGTATTTGATGTGTTGAAGTTTTGGTAAAGTTTGAATAATTTCCACTTTATTTATAGGAACATTTCATCTGTGGACTCCTGCTTCCCCTCTCCTTGAGCCAGTTTGTGACGGGAACATGACATAAGAAAAGTAATTTATCCCTTTTTGATTCTGTGTATCTGGCGCTCATCCAGTGAGTTCACACTTGGCAGAAACAGACTGAATTTGTCTGGAGAACTTTGGCTTCAGCCAAGTTAGATAAACACACTGTGTCTCTGTCAAAACAGCAGTGTAGTTGTGGCACCCCTGTGAGGGAATGACCACATGAATATTATTTTGTGTAAAACACTCATGTAACGGGACATTTTTCATTGCTATATGTATTTATTTTCAGTTTCTTTAAGAGGATAGAAAATCCATGTAACAGGGATTCATTTTATGTTAGAAAGCAGTGAGGGCGGAACTTTGGTGCTTGCTCCGGGGTTTCGGGGAGCAGTAAGTGGAGCCCACCTTCCGCTGCTTCCTCAGACACGTTCTGGAGGAAAGCAGAGACGCATCGTGTCTTCCTTACTCTGCTCTTCACCTGCTTTTACAGGTCGGTACACGGTGCTCGCACCGAAAATGTTGTTTATTGTCACCATGGTTACCCACGTTAATGTGAATGGGAGAGTTAAGGCGGTCCGCCAAAGTTATTTATATGTAAACACGGGAGAAAACCAGAGGAGTGTCCCGCGCGACCGCACCGCGAGCCCGCTCGTTAGGTGGAGCGCTCGTGAAGCAGAGTCAGTGCGCTCCTATGCTCTGTGCAAACGTGTTGTAATGCTCCAATCAAATCAGTTCTGTGAGATGTGAATGTTAATAGTTCTGTTAAAGTGACTGAGTAGATTAGCTAGTGTAACACAAGCACTCTGAGCAACTCTGTGTAGCTAACAGAGGCATTCATGGGTTGATTCAACAAGCTGTGTTTCATGATGCACTAAATAGTGATTTTGCCAGTAAATTACTGGAGGGAACAAATGTAATGTATTTACCAATGCTGTTATTGAATAGAACTGTTTAGCCAGTAAGACACTGCAGAAGACAATGTGATGTGTTTATTGATATGATAAAAGGATGTAGCTGTTATGGAAAGAAGTGTGAACTTGAGAAACTGAACCAGTTAAAAAGAGTATATTTCACTGATGTTGTGAAATAAGTAAATGTCATTGATGTGAATGAGGAACCAGCTGAACAGTATATTGAAAGCTCATGTTTAGTGTTTTATAGCATTTATTTGTGTGAAATAAATCAGACTCAGACACGTTCTGGAGGAAAGCAGAGACGCATCGTGTCTTCCTTACTCTGCTCTTCACCTGCTTTTACAGGTAACATATTTGTCATCGAGGTCTTCATCCTTGGGACCCGTAACATAGTAACTTCTTCATTGTTATACTTCTATAGTTTTCCCATTTTGTGAGCTGTGGATGTGGAAAGTGTCTCAGTGACACATCCACATGAAAACGGCGTTACCTTCGTTCATTTGCACGTCAAATGAACGAGCTGTTTGGACTTTAACGTCACAGCTGATGCTTCGATACTCGAACTCAAGAGTTCAGCTTCCACTCAGAGGTACAAGTACACACAGCAAAGATAAACGTGTACACAAGGTGGAACCCACAAGTGCACAGCTCCGACCAGAGATGGGCAGTAATCCGATTAC